>NW_007247817.1:0-41080 GCF_000164805.1 Carlito syrichta | reverse complement strand
GCTAATACCTATCTTCACATGTTGTGAAGAACATTTGCACGTGAAAGAAATTAAATTCTACTGGGATCAAGTTTCTGCTACTTTGTGGGTTTCTCTTTTGTTTTGTTCTGTTTTTCTAATATAGCTGAAACTAAGCCTACTCAGCACAGCAAAAAAGATCTTCTTTCACTATAATTTTAGGAATAAGTTCCTCTATTCTGTACTTGTAATACAAATAAGAAAGTCAAATATACATCAAAATACTGAATTACTCAGTATACCCAATATCCACTAGATATTGTATATGTTTTTCTAAATTAATTCTCCAGTTTGCTTAATTGGGGGTCTTGTATTAATATGGTATGTATCATCATTTTAATTTGACCTAAAAGGCTGGCTCATAGATGAGTTTCTTGTTTTGTTTTGTTTTGTTTTGTTTAAAATCAGTGGAGATTTCTGAGATGTAGCTGCTTTTTATAGAAAGAACTCATTGACTTCCCTTAAGAATCATTTGCCAGTTCCCCTAAATGCTTGTATTTCCTGTACTTTATTTTGTATTGGTCAAAAGCACTGGATTATTTTGCAACAATTTTTTACATTTTACAATTATACTCAGTAAAAGTGATATGGAGATAAATCCTTAATAAATCAGATATTAAAAAATAGAGATTGGGTTCACTATTATTTCTCTGTTGCAAGTTAATGTTTAAATCGAAACTCATCTTGAATTTCTACCTCAGGGTCAAGTATAAGAACTTCACTGACTATTCTTTCTTACCTTAGAGTAGGACTCATTTAACTTTTTCTGTAAGTAGCTAAGTAGCAAATACTTTAAGTTTGTGGACCATATAGCTCTGTCACAACTCTACACTGAACTTTGTTGTGCTAGACAATAGCAAATGAGTGGACATAATTGTGTTCTACTTAAACTTTACAAAAATAGTTGGGAGAAATTTGGCCCTCAAGACATTGCTTGCCAAATTCTTTTTTAAAGAACAATTAGAAGTCTTAATTTCTCATTAGATTACCAGGAGTTCCTCTGAAGATGACTGGTCTACTTGAACCTTCCTAGTACTAGCACCCTAGAGAGAAACTCAAAAGTGGTCTTCCTAAACCTCCCTAGGCAAGCCACCCAAGATGGAATAGGAACAAACTTAACCACCTTCAGGCCTTTTCCAATTTACACCAACACATCTACTAAGAAATAAAAACAGAATCCTAAGTTCCCCAACTAAATAAACTAACTCTCTCATGGTCAAGCTAACCCCAGAGGAACCTTAAAAACTGAATTCCTGGCCATAATAGCAGGGGAAGTTGGACAAATCTTGTTATACCATTCCCCCTTCCTAATTGTCATAAAGCTTTCTGTCCTGAGTTAAACAGAAACTAGTCCTTTAGAAAGACACTCCACTGCTGATTTCAACCAACCATCTGCCCTTACAACTGAGCTCCCCTCCATTTTTGTGGATTCAATATAGCAACTGACCAGCATTCTTTCCTGATAAGAGACCACAGACCATGAGCAGGTTCAGGCCAGTCCATGAAGGCTGCACACAGGACACCTCTATGTCTTCTGTTTCACTTTTGACAAATAGAGCCTAACTGTAATTCATGTAAATGTTATGTTTCCACTCCAAGGAGGACATGGGACGTATGTAACATGCATGTTTGCATACTTCACATTTGCACACCCCTTTAATGAATTTTTTTTTTTTTTTGGGAGATTGGAATCTCACTCCATCACCCAGGCTGGGGTGCAGTGGTACGCTCACGGCCATCTCAGCATCCACCTGCTGGGCTCCTGCGATCCTTCTGCCTCAGCCTTCCAAGTAGCCAGAACTACAGGTGCACTACCAGTTTCCACACCCAGTTAATATTTTATTTATTGTAGAGACGAGGTCTCACCAAGTTGCCTGGGCTGGCCTCCAACCCATGTGCTCAGGCAGTCCACTCTTCTCAGCTTTCCAAAGTGCTGGGATTACAGGGTGAGCCACCGAGCCCGGCCCTTCGTGGATATTTATAGTTCCTCTTGAAGCCTGTTGAATTTATACTTGGCCGACCCATCCAATATACATTCCTGTTTCAATCTTACTCCTTCAAAGTGCCTACTCCTGGTTTCTGCCGGAAGCTACACGTCCCAGCCTGCAAGCTGTGACCCTTTATAAGAACTATAGCTCTCCCCTCCAAATGTATAAACTTTGTGATTCTTCATTCAGCATAACGGTTTAAAAGAAAGCTTAAAATACAGTGTCATTGGGATGCCATGCAGTTAGACTCTTTCTCCTAAGTGTGGTCAGCTCACTTGTTCTCACTGATATACAGTCCTCAAAAAAGTGTAGCATCTGAGGGACAGATGAAGTATTCTATCTGATTTATTAACATAACATTCCTAACTGCACAAACATGAAGCTTATGTTGTATGCTCAGTAGAAGCATCCAATATGACATGTGCAAGAAATTTCCTTCCTCAAATCCTTGACTGCCATAATTTCTCTTTCTCTCTCTCTTTCTCTCTCTCTTTCTCTCTCTCTCTCTTTCTTTCTTTCTTTCTTTCTTTCTATCTTTCATCTATATACCTATCTACCTATGTAAATATATATATAAATATATGTATATATACTCACATGCATACATGTGCACATATATTTTTGCATATGTCAGCATGACATGCCAAGAATTACTACATTGTTATAGTTTTATATGAGTATGAGCTACATAAAAGGTTATTGAAGTTAATTTAAATAATAAGCAGAATTCTACTAAAATAACAGTTTATTATTTTAGTCCATGGAACAGATTCCCTGCCTAGAGTTTGAGTCTGACATCTCTTATTTGGGCCCTATTAATCCTGGGATTGCATTGTGCTCTATTAATGTTAGGATGCTACTATTTACTGTAACATCTTAGTCAATTTATTTTTCAAAGTTAACCTTTTGTTCTCCATGTTCACATGACAGAATGTTACACAGAGTCATTTGATTGCACGTTGCTTCCAATAGTTACTGTAGCTAAATGCAATCCACATATTTTACATTTTAATTAAATCCTGAAAAATAAGTATTTAATGAATGTGTGCAGACATTTTTAAAGTTTATGAATATAGTTTACTTTTAATTCATTAAAGACATAAGCCAAAAAAATAAAATGAACTCTGGGTTGCATTATATAGATCAGGAGTCCTAAGACTTACTCAGTAAATGTGTGCTCTGCATTCCTCAGTGGATAAGCCATCAGGAAGTAAGACTTCAGTCTTTGCTTCAAAAACTCTCATTTTAATGTGGTTTCTTTGTGGTGTTAGTAGTAGATGCTGTGGCTAATGGTGCTATTTTCTAAGAGGATGTGTGCATCTGAAAGTGCTCTGACATGAATCTGCGAGTCTGTCTCAGCCCTTCCTGGGTGGATCTATTATCTGCAGCTTTTTGGATAACACCTTGCTCCTCTCTGGACAATCTGCTCCTAATTGTTAGCACACTGTGGTGCTTTGTAGGTTTCTTCTGCCTGTGAGTACATTTCATTGTCCACAAAGGGAGACTGAGCTCTTGAAAGCATTCTTAAACCCACCCTCTGTTCTGCTCACTTCATTCAGTTTTTTGCAAAGCATTTACCTTGATACCCCGGTGTTCTGTTCTGTCCATGCTCCTCATGTAACTTTTGCCGCAAAAGCAATTTGCAGCGATCATTGTTGAAATTTTGGATTTGAATACACTGCTTTAAAAATCAGAATCATACCTCAAACAAAAATTGAGTTAAAAGTGTTTCTGATGTTTTATTATGAAAATAAATATTAATTTAAAAATTACTGTTTATTCTTATTTACATCTCACAAATTAAAACGTGTTAAAGATTTTTTAGAAAACTGTAATGATTATTTTTTGCATGATCATGTATATTATGTGATTCAAATTAGACTTGCTACTGTATATATTTCTAATGATGGAAAACAGTAGTACATAAAGTCAATAATTTTTCAGTGAAAGTTATAAATATATTATCAAATGTTTAAATGTGTGTAAAGGAGAATTAAAAGATATTTGTGAATAAAGTAATTAAAATTAAAATAAGAGATTCATTACTTCAAATATTTAGTTTAAAGAATAGAAATTTAAAGAGTCAAAGGTCATTGGTAAATACCAAAATATCATCATAATCATATGATGAATTCTACCTGCAAAGTATGAAATAGAAGACATTTCAACTTTATAGCAATTCTAAATTTGTGTTTAAGTTTCACAAAGTAGCTGAAAAATAAAACTCACTGTAGAGGACAGACAAAGGCAAAACAATACAGCAGCAACAAGTACACAGCATGAAGAAAAACATCATCGGTGATCTGATGACAATTACAATCCCCTCTTCAGCTGGAAAAGAAATCTTTCCTTCATCTCGTGCATATGGCTGTCACAGTTATAAGTGTTTGGCCCTCCTGAGGAAGAAGATAATTTCATAAAGAATTTTAACTTTGAGGAATGAAACTTCAGAACTCACTGTCCTGACATTTCTTCATTCCTAAATCTTTCCCCAGGAATTCTGTTATCTTTTACCAATAGACATTTCCTTATTTTAATGAAGCAGATAATTATTTTGTATTTTCTGCATGTTTAGATAGCTCATAACATCATTTTATGCTTTAAAAAAATACCTATAGCTAGTTAGTATCACCTTTTAAATTCATCACTGCCAATATATTTATCTCATCTTGGATATATAAGAAATTTATGATGATAAAGATTATCAGTCAATTTAATTTGAGAATGGTTCTATATTTGAATTAAAGTCAATATTTATGACCATATAGATTAAGTAAAGCCTGCATACTCTACTTAAGTCACTTAACTTACAGTTGATTTATATTTTTTCTAGCTGTTTCCTAAAAGCAATTATCACCAACCACATATTAGTTAAAACACAATAGTTAACTATCTTTACATCAAACAACATTATTTCCTACAAATTAGCATTTTTTCTCAATTATGTTGCCATAGCCTTTCATTAATCTATTTAATCGTGTAGATTTAAGAAACATCTAACAAGTAACAATAATTATATTTCTTCAGTAACTGTTTTAATTTCTTCTGTTAATTTAGTAGGTTAATAAGATTATCACACAACTCCAATCTTTTATCTGTTTTTTGTTTTTCACTTGGACTCTTCCATTTGTTCAGCAAGTGTCTCAGGTTTATATACTATATAGAACTCTATAAAGCATTATGAGAAATGCAATGAACCACGATTCAAGTATTGTCTAGAACTTCTTCTTTGTTCAGAATATGGATTCATTGCAAATTTGGAATTTTTTAAAAAGTTAAAACTACCTTCTATTAAATCTGATATTTGTCATATGCAGCACTCATTTGTTTTTTAACCAAGACTAAAATATTATGGGATCAGAATCCCTGGATCTTAATTTTTTTTAATTGATAAATTAATATTAAGTTTTATCTTATTCTAAGATCATTTATAATTCTGCTTAATGCTCTGTCCTTCATATTTTGTGTATATTTAAAATGCAACTCTGCACCAATTGTAATTGGGCTATCTGTGTATTCAAATTGGATAAAGAATATGTGTTATTAGACTTTGATATGTATTAATTTACTTACCATTTATATTGGTTATTGGGAAAGACTGCACAGTATTTGTTAATATCACAGGCTTTGGAGTTAGAAAATCTTAGATATAATTTTTATTTCAATTGCTCTATGACCTTCTTAAACACCATTATTAACTTCCCTGAGTCCTAATTTGCCTCTATGTATTAATACAAAGGACCCAAAAGTAAGGGCAAACTCACAGAAATCACAAGTTTGAGCCGGGGCATGAAGATTCAAAGGATACAGAGAGACACAGACCCAGATGGACAAGTCTTTCTGAGGTCACCTGACTCTCTGGAGCACAGCTTAGTAATTGTCCTTTTTCCTGTCTGCCAGTCTTTTCTTGTCTGATACAGGGAGGGAGGGGTCCAAGTCTGCTAATGACCCTTTCCTCCTTTGTGTAGCAACAGCTGACAAACCTATTAAAAACCTTCTCTTGCTTCTATCTTGTTTTTCAAGAACGTATATGTTAACCGTTTTTACAGTTACGCTTTTCAGAACAATTGTCTATATGTGCTTTCACTAAATTGCATTTCAAATTCACTCTTCAGTCCCCTATACTACGGCTTTTGTCAATATCAGCCTCCCAAATTGTTTTCTGTGTTCACCATTAAGATTCAACTTCACAAACACATTAAGTCCTATTTAGAGCTCACCTCTTCAACCCACCCCTCAGAACTCCTTTAGTCATTAGAGACGTCAAATTAGACCTCCACTGTGAATTTCTATCTTTTACTTCTGTGATACTGCATTTCCTTTATATTCTTCCCATGCTTTGAGTTTTTCCTTTTCTATCTCACTTTGCCCTTCCCTCCTTGTCAATAGACATCTAACTTTTAGAGTATGTCAAGTTTCAACTAGGTTTTTCTTTATTCTCATTCTACCTTCTCTGCATAAATGAATTTATTCTTCCCTACAACTTTAAACTAGGGTTGGTTAGGGTTAGGGTTAGGGTTAGGGTTAGGGTTAGGGTTAGGGTTAGGGTTAGGGTTAGGGTTAGAAATTCTCAAATTCTATTTGAGAATTACCTCTTCCATGAATTTTAGGCTTATATGTTCAACACAGACTCAGGATTGAAATTCAGTATAATTGTCTCAAGCTGAACTGTGAGGCTCATCTTTGTTTTCTAATTATTCACTATAGCCTATACATAGTCCACCAGATGCCCACTCTTCTTCCATATCTGCTAATTTCCCCTGACCCAGCTTCCTGTAGCCTAGCAAACTGCTCTTTTATCTTCAAGGATTGCTTTCAAAGTTTTCTCTTCTAGTAGGAAGATTAAAATTAACAATTTGCAAATCAGTTCTATGACATTCCTCTTTACTTACATTTTAAAATCCAAATCTCTTAATTTGTAAATCCGAGTCTTAATTTTTAATTCTCGCCAAATTGTAAATCTTTCTCCAACTGTAATGAAATTCTGCTCGTTCTTCTATTGTCCATTTCAATTCCTCCAAGTCAATAAGCTCTTTTTTGCTCTCTTTGACTCATAGCTATCCCTTATCTTACAAGTCTCAGCAAGAATATCATGTTTTCAGAGAAAATGTTCCTGAATCTATAATCTTAATAAGATATTTTCTGTATTCCATTCCTTAACATTTTTACTTTCCTTCATAATATACTCCATTTTGTGTTTATGCATGTATTTTAACTTTTATTTTTTATGCATTTATTTATGTAACATTAGCCTCCCTACTAGATAATAGGCTTCCCAGGCTTAAGAGGGTCAGTAACTATGTTTTTGTTGTTTTCTTCCCCAAATTTGAATATATATGTAAGTCTCAGTTTCTGACTTTAGAAATGTAGAAAATAATACTTGATTCACTGAGTATATATAAAATTAAATAAGATGGTATATTTAAGTCTTAAGTGAGGTTGACACATCATAAGCCTTAATTGTATTTATTAATGAGAAATAGTCCTATGCTAAGACATCTTTTTTTAAGAACAGAGGCAATTATTTCAAAATGGTTAAGTATTAAGTATGTCAAGGTTCAACTAGATCTTTCTTTATTCCCATTCTACACATGAATTCAAGATACCTTGGCAGCAGTCAAAGCACAGGTTTGTTCATTTTAGCTGTGCAAATGAGGAGTATTACTTTCCACATTTTTGCCTCAATTTGTTCACTATCCCTATGGGAATAATAATATGTGACTGGTTACAGTAAGAATAGAATGAGTCAATAGATTTAAAGCACATATTACAGTATACAATACATGTACCCTGAGCAGTCAATGAACACTGACTTTTACCACATCTAGGCATTATTTTTGTCTGTTTTAACAAGTATCTAGAAATTTTTCTTCTAAAACATATTGTCATTCTATACTACCTACTGAAAACGTTCCATTTACTGTTTAGAGTTTTACTATAGTTTCTTGTCTTTTATTCTATATTAAAAAGTTTTCCCAGTCATGAAAGTGATTTAGACTTCCTTTTTTCCTGTGCAGGCTTCTCGAGATTTTTGCTAACACATTTTGCAGTGAGATTCCGAAAGCGAATTATGATTCCATTTTATTCTCTCTCTGAATGTCATTGTTTGACTCAGCAAAATGTCTCTGTTCCCTCTTTCAGCAGAAATCTAAAATCTTTGAAATCTCTACTACTTCAATCTCTCTACTGGTCCGGGAACTTAATCATGTCAACTCATTTTAAAATCTCCCTCATAGTCTGAAAATATCTCACACAATTATAATTGAAGTTTCTAAACTTGCATGAATCTGCAGTGTTTGAACTATCTTCATTCCTCATGTAAGTTCATCCCACACATGGTCTTGAATGCCATGAGGGGTCCATCCTGATAGGAGCCTTTTTCTTCCCTTTCTGCTCCCTGCAATTTCATACCTCACCTTACCCTGAAAGTCACATCTTAATCAGTATCTACTAAGTGCACTCTTTCAAATCTTCCCCTACACCCACCTTTTCTATTCAGTCTAGAATACTAGAGTTAATATCCTCCTCAGGCTTCTTGGCCTTCTTGAGTTTTTTAAAACCATAATTAACCTTCAAATCCACATAATAGAAATGAATTCAAACAGAAAGGTGATTTTTTAATTAGCACAAGCATCTTTAATATTTACTTATAAACCAAATCTTGAGAGTATATCCAACATTTACTAAGAAACAAAAGAGAGTATTATAACTCACTGGGGATCATTGAATGGGTATCTGTATTGCACGTCTCTAAGCTATACATAATGCATTTACTTTTTAGAATCATTAAGGACAAGATCTTGTTTTTATATTTGTTAAGATCTTATATTTTCTCTTTCTGGTGCTTTGATGACAAAAGACATGGAAACTTATAAAAAGTAGACACTACTGCTACTAATTACCATGGCATCTACAACTCGTTGAGTGCTTTCTTAAACATTGAGCATCAAGTACTTGACAATTTGTTGATTTGCAGGTGTATGTTCATTTATCCAAAACTATGATAAAGTTCTTATTGCCAGATTACAACTTAAGAAAGTAAATGTTAGAGTAGTTTATTGTGCAACTTTAAAATAATTAAACAAGAAAGCTTTTTTTTTTAATATCAAAGTTTTTGATAGGCTGAATAAAAGACCTCAGGCAAGTCAGTATCCCAGTCTCCAGAATCTGTGAATATGTTACATTATGTGGCAAAGGAAAATTATGGTAACAGATGAAATTAAGCTTGCTAATCAGCTAACTGTAAAATAAGGAGGTCATTCAGGGATCCTCAAACGTGGAAGAAGGAAACAAAAGAAAGAGTCAGCCTAATTCCATGTGAGAAAAACTCCCTGCAACTGCAGATTTTGAAGGTGAAAGCTGGCCACCAACCAAGAATTCAAGCAGTCTCTAGAAACTGGAAAAGTCAAGGGAATGGATTCTCTCCACAGAGCCTGCAGAAACACATAGCTCCCTGCTGATTTTAGTATTTCTGACTTCTTAACTGTATAGGACGTTTGCAGTACTCAAGCCATCAAGTTTGTGGTGAGTTGTTACAACAGTAAAAGGAGACTAGCTGAAAGATCTTAGATTATTTGTAGTTTTTGATTACCAAGTGTTGTTTTAAAACTGCAAGTACTGGAGAAATGATCAAATCTTAAGCTCTCATTTTCCAGGTGAGAAAAATAAAGAATGAAGATAATTTATTGCTATCAAGCTTTTCTGACTGCTCCTGTTGGCTTTTCACCTGACATATAAACAAAACATCAGCAGAGTGCCTTTGTTCTTTCTGCACTTGCCTTCACACTATTAGAATAGTCTGTTTTTCTCATCTGGGATTTGTTGTCCTTTGATCTGTGGTATCTCTTGCATTTGCAAAATACATCAGAAGGACTTATTAACATATTAGGAAGGCAGTGAGTATCCTGCTAGAAAATATTTCTCTAGTTAAATACACAAAATAGATTAATAAATTATATGGAATGCACTTAAGGACAATATTGTTTTCAGATTTCAATTGCTTATACAGTCACTTTCTTAATTGTTTAGTGACAATAATTTTGCTTTGCTTTGTAAGGAAGTTATTGGCAAAATTAAAAACTGGTAGCTATTATGGTGATTTTAAAAAGTAATGATGAAAGTACCCATAGCTAATATCTGTTGAGCATTTCCTGTGTGTTTCCTGTGTATTATAACATCTAACTCAAAACATTCATATGAGGTACACACTATCACAACACTCACTTCACAGATGAAGAAATGAAGACAAAGAATGCAATGGTTAGACAACTTATCAAATGTCACACCCACAGAGGCAGTACTGCCAGAATTTAAACACAAGCTGTCTCTATCTATGCGTGTGTGTGTCTGTGTGTGTGTGTCTGTGTGTGCGTGTGTGTGTGTGTGTATGTGTGTGTTGGTTGGTTTGCTGGATTTGATTTATTTTTAAGGAAAAAATTGAAAATAATAATTTCAATTATCACACAAAACACAAAATTGAATCAAAATGTATACATGGGGGCAAGATAGTAATGTTAACCCTATTTTATTTTACATTAAGAATTTGTATATAAAACTTCCCCAAGTAGGATCTAAATATTATTTCAATAAATTCAGAGCTCAGAGAACACACAAATGTTATTTGTTGAACATTTTTAAATGACTAATTTAATTTCTTTCATGAATAGGTCATTGAAAAGGTTTTAAATATGTGCAGCATTGCAATGTGATAAACACATGGTTTGTTTCTGACATGGTGCTATGATAAATAGTAACAATATTCTGTATATTTCTTTATTTTAAAAAAACACATGAATTCCTATATACCATTATAAACTGTCATGACTAGCAAGAAATTGGCAGGAGAATAAAATGATTTAATAACAACTATCATCTATCAGTTTTCAACAAAACAGATTGTTTTCTTTTAGGGAAAAGTGAACCATTTAACCACAATATATCAAAGCTCCTTGTGTAGCTTCTGAATAAGCAGGCCTCACAAAAGTGTTATGACAAACAGGACAAGCAAGTGACTCTCCTGGGTGAGATCCTGTCCATCCACTTTCTTATCAGTGGTAGGTGGGTGAGAGCCCCTCAGGACCTAGAATTCTATAACCTGGTGTCTGTTGTTGGGAGGTCTGGGTTCAGTCTTCATTTTCCATATTACAAGTATTTACAGGCATGCACTCAGATTCACAGAATGAGGATGTTGACTTCTGAGGTATACAGTAGAATGCTGGTTTTTTGTTTTTTGTTTTTTGTTTTTAAGTTGGAGTCTCACTCTGTCGCCCAGACAGGAGTGCAGTGGCTGCTCCTGGCCACCGCAGCCTCGACCTGCTGGGCTCCGGCGATCCTTCCGCTTCAGCCTTCCAAGTAGCAGGAATTACAGGCATGCACTACCACACCCAGCTGATTTTTTTTTTATTGTAGAGATGAGGTCTCACTGCCTAGGCGGGTCTCGAACCCGCGGGCTCAGGCAATCCACTCACCTCAGCCTCCCAAAGGCGCAGGATTACAGGCTGAGCCACCAAGCCCGGCTAGAATGCTGGTTTTAACAGCCAATTGGTGGCGATGGGGGTCTTTTCTGGAATATCACAGTAAAAGGATGAGTCTCTTGGAAGGCACCCTCTCCCACATTTCAATATGGCACATATTTAAAACCTTTCTCAATATCCTATTTGGAAGAACATTTAGTTATTTAAAATTTTTCAACAAATATCATTTGTATATGTTCTGAGTTTTGAATTTACTAATATAAAGTGTCCAGTTTCAGGACATAGTCTCCCTCCATCAAAAAGCTGTGGAGCAGTTTGGGTTGGGCAAAGGCAGTCCCTCAAGAATAAAGCAGGGATGTAGCCAAGTTTGGAGACGCTATCTCGGATGCATGCCGGAGTGATGCTTTCTTGCCATTCAGTCCGTTCTACATTTGGTGGCTTGAGGATAAAACCATTTATGTTTTCATTCTTAGATATTGACACAAAATCTATTGTATTTTAAAAATTATTTTATTATAAAAATGTGGAGTACAAATAAGGGTTAGGTACATATGTGATCATCATACAGGTAAAGTGTGGGTACGATAATTGATGTTATGTGCCCCCCCCCCTAGCAGTGTCACACCACTGCCAATCCCTTTCTTATGGTGTTATGATAAATGTTCAAGGTTCACTTATGAGTGAGTACATGTGGTACTCAGATCTTGGTTACTGTGATAAATCAGTGAGTATTATAGACTTTAATTCCATTTAGTTTGCTGCAAAGTTCATAATTTTGTTTTTCTTTATGATTGCATAATATTCCATCATGTAAATGTACCACATTTTCTTTATCCAGTCCACTTTCAATGGGCAGCACATTGGTTCCATGTTTTTGCTATTGTGAATGATGCTGCAATAAACATGCATGTGCAGGTATCTTTATTATAGAGTGATTTGAGTTCCCCCAGGGGGGTTGCTGGGTGGTATGGAAGGTCAATTTTCAGAATTTTTAGTAATTGCCACACTGTTTTCCACAGAGATTGTACTAGCTTACATTCCGACCAACAATATAAAAGTGTTCCCTTTACCCCACATCCTCCCAGCATCTGTTGTTTTTTGAGTTATTCATGATGACCATCCTGACTGGAGTTAAGTAATATCTCAGTGTGGCTTTAATTTGCATTTCTTTGATAATTAGTGAGACTGAGAATTTTTTCATGTGTCTGTTGGCTACTCATATATCTTCTTCTGAGAAGTGTCTATTCATGTCTTTTGCCCATTTTTAATAGGGTGGTTTGTTTTTTCCTTTTGGCATGTTTGAGTTCTTTGTAGAGCCTAGATGTTAGGCCTTTATCAGATATACAGTTGGCAAATATTTTTTCCCAATCCGTGGGCTGTTTCCTCACTCTCTTGATGGTTTCTTTTGCTTTGCAGAAACTTTTCAGTTAGATGAGGTTCCACTTGTCTATCTTATCTTTTATGGCATTCACTTTTGGAGAGTTGATCAGGACTTGGTTGCCTATTCCAATTTCTGTAAGGGTGTTTCCTGTACTTGCTTCTAAGATTCTTATAGTTTGAGGTTTTACATTTAGGTCTTTGATCCATTTAGAGTTGATGTTTGTGCATGGTGATAGGCAGGAATCTTGTTTCAGTCTTCTGCATGTAGTCAGTCAGTTCTCCTAGCACCATTTACTGAATAGGTTCTCCTCTCCCCACTGGTTGTTGGTGGCATCTTTGTCGAAGATGAGTTGGTGGAGGAATTGTGATTTTGCTTCTGAAATCTCTATCCTTGTCTATTGGTCTATATGCCTGTTCTTGTACCAATACCAGGCTGTTTTGATTATTGTAGGTTTATAATAGAGATTGAAGTCTGGAAGTGTGACACCTCCCACTTTGTTTTTTTGATTGTTTTTTTGTTTTTTGCTAAGGATTGTTTTGGCTATTCGTGGTCTTTTATGTTGTCATATGAATTTCTGTATTGACATTTCCAGGTCTGAGAAGAATGAATTTATTTTGATAAATACATGAAGTCCCTAAAGTGTATTTATTATGTTAAATCCCATGAGTGTATACCAGCTACATTTTGCAGTTCATATTACTTCCTTTCTTTGCTTTCATAATGTTTCAAGGCATTTACACATGCTTAACTTTTTGTCTTTGAATCTTGCTTTTCAACTTCAATTCATCAGCTCTACTGGTGGGAGCCCTTATGCCTGTATCAGCTCTTAAATAGAAATCCCTGAAAGTAAAGGTTCCCTAGCAAGAAATTAAATGTTCCAAACTAAAATATATTTCTCCCATACATATAGGAAAGGACGTCATTCTTAAGGAATCTTGGCTCTGTTTAAAGAAGAATAAGTCAGCCAGGCTCGGTGACTCAGCCTGTAATCCCGCATCTTTGGGAGGCTGAGGTGAGTGGATTGCCTGAGCCCGCGGGTTCGAGACCCGCCTGGGCAGCGAGACCTCATCTCTACAATAAATCAAAAAATCAGCCGGGCGTGGTAGCACATGCCTGTAATTCCAGCTACTCCTCGGAAGGCCGAGGTGGAAAGATCGCCGGAGTCCAGAGGTCAAGGCTGTGGTGGCCGGGAGCGGCCACTGCACTCCAGTCTAGGCGACAGAGTGAGACTCCAACTCAAAAAAAAAAAGAATAAGTCAAGAAATCATAGCTTGAATTGCCCTTTTATGATACCTGATGACAACAACAAACAAAGAGGACACCACTGGTCACTTAGAAGTTGGTTTCTTTGTTTATGATGAAGAAGTCCATCCAAAGCAACAATGCATGTTGATGTTTATAGCTCTACCCTCACTTTGTTAAGTTTTCCCTTTTTAATTTGTTTAACTCTAGTGTTAAAAGCTTGGTAACATAACTAGCAGATAGAGAATTAAATACAGAGCAGAATTCGCCTCATGAAACACAGTTGTGGGTATTTATTTTTTAGTTGAAGTCTCACTCTTATCACCCAGACTGGAGTGCAGTGGCATGCTCATGGTCACCACAGCATCTACCTACTAGGCTTAGGTGATCCTTCCGCTTCAGCGGGAATTCAAATGCATGCCACAACACCCACCTAGTTTTTGTGATTTACTGTAAGGATAAGGTCTCACCAGGTTGTCCAGGCTGATCTCAAACTCCCAGGCTCAGGCTATCTTCTCGCCTTGGCCTCCCAAACTGCTGGGGTTGCAAGTTGAGCCACCCGTCCGGCTGGCATTTTTTACAGCTAAATTTGTTTTATATTTTCCACTCTTGATTTTGACAAACTTGATGTATACTTTTCAGACTAACCTTGATTATTAAATTAGCTATGGCGTTAGTTTCAAGTAGGTGTCATAAGTCTGAGTTTGAACATTTCTGGTTCCCACAAAAGGTGCTGATGTTTCCTGCTCACCCTCCATGGGCAGTTATTTTACTTATACTTTCTAAAATGTAATTTAGTCACTGAGAGCTGAAATGTCAATGCTTACGGTGGTTAAAACCTTATGGGGAAAAGTGACATAAATCAGACCACAAATTTAAAAAAGAAATTTAAATAATAAAACATGCACACATGACCCATAATAAGCTGAAACATAATGAGAGTGAGCAAGAAATTGAGGAGGCCACTGTCTTACTCTCTACACTATGAACATTATACTGATCATTTTAAAATAATTTAGAAAAAAATCAACTTTCAACAATCAACTTTCCTGCTTTTCGAGAAAAAAAGCACTTTATATTGTAACTCACATAGTCAATTATCAAACCACTGCTTGAGCCTCCAAAAATCAAATAGAAAATTATAATAAAAGAACAATTTTCTAAACAGGGATAAAGACAGGAGACACAAAAGAGAGATAGAGAGAAAGAGACTTCTTGACATGGCACATTCAACCTCATCCAAAGAAAATAACTTTTCCCCCCAATATCTTGGACACTAATCTTTAACTGAATTAAATGTTACTCACTCCACACATATTAAATTTGGTTTTTTCAAAACTAAAATCTTCTACCTAAAAGAAAATAAGATTATTGATACACATTTAAAGCAAAAATACTTCATTAAAACTATTTTTTAAAAAGTCTTTCTATATATTTTCAGTTGCACTACTAAATCTATGTCAATGTAGATGCTCTTTTTTTAAAACCCATTATTTGCTAAGTGGGGTTCTGAAAGAGGAGTCAGAGATTGCAGATTTTGAAATCATTTAGAAAATGTGTTTATGTATACATGTCTAAGCATTCAGGATGGAGATAAATTGTGGAAGTCATGTTATATTTATTTATTTACCTGGTAACACAGGTAAAGTGTATTCAGTTCATAAATCTACATTTAAAGCTATATATGATGTTCATTTTTTCCTATGGATATTATAATATTCATTAAAAAAAAAAAAACTTGGGTATCTGAGAAAATGGTAAAGGTAAAAGCAGTAAGTTTTTTCTATCTCCCCAGAAAAACCAAAAAAAAAATAGATAGCAAAATGTAGTATCTACAGAAAACATGTATTACCAAACTAGGTGAAACAGTAATCTCATCAACCCTAAATCTCCAGCAATTGGTGTCAAACTTTCCTGTGGGACGGAAGGAGGGAGCCTCAAGAACAGTTTCTCACAGGTGGTCAGCAGGCTCCAAAACTGTCAACATGAATTTGCTGAAAACCTCAGAAAACTGATGTGAGAAACGTGCTGACAATGGAAGGCTGCTGACAATGGAAGGCTGGAATAAGGAGAAAGCGCTGGTGTAAGAAGGCTGAGTTACTGCACACATGGTGCAGGGAACTCTCAGCATGAAATGAGAAAGCTTCTTCTAGGATAAGTCCTCACTTGGGGAGTAACTGTTGCAAGTGACATCAACAACTGAAAAACGACAGGACATCAGAGAACAAAAAAGCAGGTGCAGACCGACCTTTGAAAAAGGTCCAGGAAAAGCAAGCAACAATATTGTTGAAACTACAAAAACATCAGAAGCAGGTGCTCTGGGAGCAAGGAAAGTTTTACTAAAATCTGCTGCACTATAAAGTTCAGGAAAAATAATTTTACCTCTAAATGAAAAGAGCAGTAAAGATAACTAATCCCATGCAAAAGTTATAATAATAAAGAGAATAAAGAATAGAATAGTATCCCTATAGACAAGGAGAGCATGCCAGAAAGAAAAGCCCACAAAGCAGATCAAAACTATAACCTCCTATGTCAAAATGAGCTGAAAAACATTAATAAGATACAAGAAGACCCCAAGGGGGCAACATAAATCAAAAACAGAAAATTCAACATTGAGGTCTCGGAACTTAAAAAATCATTGGAAATAATAGAAAAATACTTAATAAAGTTGAAAGACTACAACAACAACAAAATAATATATTAAGATGAAAAGTAAAAAAAACCAGAAAATTTTATAACAAGCATAAAAATTAAAGAATGAGCCGGGCTCGGTAGCTCAGCCTGTAATCCCGCGCCTTTGGGAGACTGAGGTGAGTGGATTGCCTGAGCCCGCGGGTTCGAGATCCACCTGGGCAGGCGAGACCTCATCTCTACAATAAATCAAAAAATCAACCGGGCATGGTAGCACAGGCCTGTAGTTCCAGCTACTGGGAAGGCTGAAGTGGAAGGATCGCCGGAGCCCAACAGGTCGAGGCTGCGGTGCCGGGAGCAGCCACTGCACTCCAGTCTGGGTGACAGAGTAAGACTCCAACTCAAAAAATAAATAAATAAATAAATAAATATTGGTTAAAAGAATTTAAGAGAAAAATAGGCAACATATTGAAAATAGACAAAGGTATTTAAACATATAGATAATAATAGTTCCCAAAGAAGAAAATCAAAAACAGAAAATAGAACATACATACAAAACTTATCATTTAAAAAGATGTTTTTGAGGAAAAATTAGTCAAAAAATTTTTAAAAACTACATATTGAGAAAGAACATTATATTATTGGGAGTTTTGACTCTGAATAACCAATACCAGAGCATATTCTAATAAAATTACTGAACTTAAATAAAAAGAAAGAATAAATATGTCTTGGGGACTCCTAGGTAAAAAAGCAAACGATTTATAAAAGAAAAAAATTGGGTTATCATCAGATTTTTGACGGTGGCACTGAGGTTAATTAGACTTATCACAGAAGCTATAGCTGTTAATAAATTTAATGGAAAATGTAGTTTATAATTTGAATCCAGAGATATTTTCACAAATTATATTGATATGAATTTTAATAGTTGATAATTGTATTAGAAGACTGTGTATAACTTTCAGTTGATGAGAAAAGAAATAAGTTTACTCGTTGCTATTTTATCATACTTAAAAGTATGCACAAAAATTCAATTAGGCATTCATTTTAATCCCTGAAATGTGTCTTCTTAGTAAATAAACTTAAATTAAGAAAATAAAGTAAAAAGAATGGTCATAGCATTTCCAAATTGGAGCAAACATCACTAGCTCATTACTACTGTATTTCTTTGTCTGTTAATCCAGCACTTCCTAAAACCACTTCAATCTTCCTGAGTTAATGCATACTTCGATGTTTTATATAATATATAAAAAACAGACAACTCAATAAGTACTAAATAATACAGTATATATTGTATTCAACAGCACTACAGCTAATAAATATTTCTCCTAGATACCTCAAAGCACTTCATAAATAAATAATGTTTAAGAGTCCTGGGTTTAAAATATGTTGTTAGCATGGTTTTGATAAAAAAAAAAAAAAGAGAGAAGTTCACAGAGGTAACACAAGCATCTCAAAGACATTTATCAAGTTGGATGCTGAAGATAAAACCTGAGACTCGCATCTTCCCACTTAGAACGCAAGCAAGCAGAGTTTTTCATAATAGTCAAATAAAAACTCATGGAGGGATCACATGCAAATAAATTAAGTTTAAAGAAAATCATTTAGCTGGAAAAAAACAGAAAAATTAAAAACATAAGAAAAAGTTTATCAATATTATATAGTTTAGCATGATATTATCAGTTGTTTAGACTAATCCAATTCAATATTTCAGCTTACAAAATGGAGATAATTCCGACACTACATGTCATACTGGATGAGTGTAGCAAATGGTTTCCAAGTAAGAAATGAATCCCTAGCAAATGTTTTCTCTGACACCTAACAAAGTGTTTAGAATACGAGTGAATAATAATGTCCCTTAAAGCTATTGCATGATGTATTCCCCACCAGTCAGTGCAGTAGAAAAAAGTATGAGACTCAGATGTGGTAATTTTTGATCTAAAAATTCTCCTATAGCTGAACAATACTCAAAAGAAACTGAGTTTATATACAACACTTTTTCTGGTAATCTAGTAATTCATATAAGAAAATATAAATTGACGGGCATAGTGGCTCATGCCTATAACCCGAGCATGTAGAGAGGTGAGGTGGGAAGATTGCTTGAGACCAGAAGTTTGATACCAGCTTGTGCAACATAGCAAAATCTTTTCTCTACAAAAAAATTAAAAAGAAAAATATTTATAAATAGCAACAGTGCAATTACAGTTGCTATAACATTATCAACTTAGAGAATGCACTCCTCATGGACAATGAAACATTACACTATATCTATAATTGTGTTGTAATTAAAAATAATTTTAAATACATTATTTACTCAACTCAAAAGGCTAGGATTGTATAATTGTGATTGACAAAAATACTTAATATTTGATAACCTGAAATCAGTTATTATTATTATTATTATTATTATTATTTTATTTTTATTTTTTTGAGTTGGAGTCTCACTCTGTCGCCCAGACTGGAGTGCAGTGGCTGCTCCCGGCCACCGCAGCCTTGACCCGCTGGGCTCCGGGGATCTTTCCGCTTCAGCCTTCCAACTAGCCGGAATTACAGGCATGTGCTACCACGCCTGGCTGATTTTTGATTTATTGTAGAGATGAGGTCTCGCTGCCCAGGCGGGTCTTGAACCCGCGGGCTCAGGCAATCCACTCACCTCAGCCTCCCAAAGGTGAACTCAGTTATTATAATGAAATAAAATAATTTACTTGCATGCACTATTTCACACAAGTAATTTATTCTAAGAATAGGGTAAATATCTTGCAATTTATTTAAAATAGTTTTTATTGAAGGGGAAGAAGAAAATAAAGAAAAATTGGACTTAAAGATATATTCAGCAAAATAACATAATTGCATGATAATGGACAGTCTATAAATGGGCAGTCTCTTGTGGTTCGAACTTGATGCCAATCCTTCAGAAACTTATTCAGGAAAGTTCTGAGTCAATTTCAATTATCAAAAGGAACCTCACATGGGAATCAACATGGGAATGTATTTACAGAGCAAATGTGTCCTTCATTGCCACCCATTTTTATCTCTACACAAATTATCTTTATTGTCACTAAAAATAAATCCATTTATACACTCAAATAATTCGCATAGAGATTAACTTTCTTGCAACTGATTTTCTAATATAGCTCAGTTTTTCTTCAGTGACAGAGAATAGTTACGTAACTATTAATTTAATCATCTGCACTTCACTCACAACAGATGAATGAATATAAAAGTTTTAACCTAAATGCAGTCTATTGATGAATCACAAGAAATTCTAATATACTTGAGAATACCAATGTTTGAATGCATGTCTTGAATGTCACCATGCTATTGTTTCCTAACAAGAGTTTCATCATCACTGAAATAGAAATTCCAGTTCTGTTGTTGGATAGTATAGTCAAGACTTCCTACTCTGACTGCACAGCATAGGATGAGCCTCTGGTCTAGAGCACATCCTGACCAAGAGTTGAAACCCTAACAGCCCATGTTGGTTGTATGCCTTGTGTTGGGACGTCTGTTTCTGTTCTGAGCACAATGTGTGCTTCTTTGTTCTGCTTGAGTGCTTGTGTCATATTGCACCTGGCCAACCCTGACATGATACCCATCCTTAGTAGGGAGCACATAGGATCTCTCACCTGCAATCCAAGGAGGGTACATGCAAACCGTCTCTTATGGCCTTGAAGGGAGACACACTTGCCAGCAAGAACTCATGCTAAATACTGACACTGATCTTGCTTTGTTTCTTCTCTAAGTGACTAAAGCATTGTTCCATCCAATGCTGTATGAGCTGTGTTTTTTTGACCCTCCAGACAGCTGCAAACCAGGCTTGACATGCTGCACCTGTTGGTGGCATATTGTGCTATTTGCTATCCTTTATATGGTGGGACTCCACTCCTGGAGGTGATAAGAACTGCCACTTACTCTACTGTTTGGCACAGCGAGCAGAGTCACCAATCAAGTATACCATGTCCTGGTGTAGGTACAGGGGTTCGTCAGTTCAATCATCCCAGGGTAGTTCCCTGGACAGGGGTGATAGGCTAACTGAAGTGCTGACCCCATCTGGCCACACAGGGATACATGCCATGTGGACAAACTTCTTGTCAACAAGTATGAGCTGGTGCAATGGATGGGGTGGTGAGCCAGAGATGGGTCTTCCAGAGAGTAGGGAGACTATACCCTGATTCTTGGCTGCTCTCATGCTCCCAGGCCATCTACAAATTTTTACAATGTCCCTGGGGCCACAGGCAATGTCTAAAGAAAGGCAGTAGACCCTGCAGGGAGCTCCACCAGATCTAAGTCACTTGCAAACCTCAAGTATGACCAGTTTGCTATAAACCACCGATGGCGTTGTTGAAATGAAACTGTTAAAATGAGTTCCTTTTCAGAGAGTGAAATTCAAAAACTGAAAGGTAAGAGTCATGGAAGCCCCATGCTGCTTGACTGGTGTGCCTGTTTCATGAGGAGCTTTGGAGACTCAAATGTCTGAGGTTGAATGGATGTGGGGAAACTAACTACTGACTCCCAGCTGCAGGTGGTGCATTTTTTACTGGATTGAACAGAACGAAGACAGAGATAAACCCATGTCACTCCTGACCTGCATGGCAGAGAATAGGAGGGCAGTGTCATCAATTATAGGGGATTCCTCTAGGAGTAAGACCCCCCAAAAAAACTGTTCATGAAGCCATAACTGCTCTTAGAGGACAAGTCATAAAGACCTAACTATATGATCCTGTTCCTAGGGACACAGATGACACAATCTGTCCTGACTACACTAGAGACCTTCATGTGGCTGATTGTCCCTCATAAAAGATTCCCATCCCTTACTACTCCTGTCCTCTGAAATGGCATTTGGAAAATCTGAGGAGATTTCTACAGAAATGTCCCACTTTGTGATACAGAAATGTCCCAATTTGTGACAGAAAAAAATAATATGGCTTCAGCAGTGACTTGTCCCAAATGAATGAAAACACAGTGATGGGAGGTTGTGCTAAAATGGCCATAAAGGGAGACCAGAGGGTGACAAGGGAGAAGTAGATGAGGAAATATGGTCAACTCACCAAGGAACTGGATAAAATAGAAGATAAGCAGACCTTGAACAAATATCATAATACTATAAGAAAGGGATTGGCAGTAGTGGGAAACTGCTGGGGGTGTGGGATTGACAGTAGTGGAAAACTGCCAGGGAAGGGGGGCACACCTAATCAACAAGGGTATCTGCATAATGAACATTTGTATACCTAACCCTGAATTGTACCCCACATATTTAAAATAAAAAAATAGAGGATAGACAAAATGAAAATTGGTGGGATTCCTAAAAAGATTTTCACCCTCACAATCAGGTAAAGGGATTCCTTCTTTATTGAAGATTCAGACCTTAGACTGAGTCATAAAATAACTAGCAGAAGAGAGTTCAAAAGATTTTGAAGATTTGCAATCCACATAAAAACCAGTTCCCTCAGCATAGTCCAGGGATGAGGAATGCAGGGATTCTGAATACTTCCTTCCTCCCCAGGCAGAATAATCATGAGAGAAGACAATTCATGATGAACACAAGGAGACAATTCTCCCATGACCCAGATTGCACCACCTTCAAGAAAAATTACTAGAGACAGGTCAAGTTCTCTGGGCTCCCTACATCACTGTCAAGGTGGAAAAAAAAAGGGTAAATTCACTTTTTTTTTTGAGTTAGAGTCTCACTCTTGTTGCCCACACTGGAGTGTAGTGGCATGCTCGTGGTCACTGCTGCCTCAACCTGCTCAGCCTTCCAAGTAGCTGGAACTAGGGAAGCATGCTATCATGCCTGGCTAGTTTTTGTGATTTAGTGTAGAAAAAAGGTCTCACCAAGTTGCCAAGGTTGGTCTCAAACCCCCAGGCTCAGGCAATCCTCTTGCCTTGGCCTCCCAAATTGCTGAAATGACTGAGAGCCACCATGCCCGGCTGGAAGTTCATTTTAATTAGCTACTTCAATATTGGTGTCTAAGGGACAATAATCTCAGATCTCCACAGGAATAGGAGTAAACTAGTGATATTGGGAGTTTAGGGGAAAAGTATATGATTGATGGCTGACAGGTTCACTTGTGCTTGTGGGTGGGGCCCATTATGACCCTTCTGGTAGCTGTGATCCTGATTCCCACTGCTGACTGCATTACAGGCATATCTTTGTGGCCACTTGTGGCAAGAACACCCTCACTGACTCAGGGGCTGCGCCCTTCATTATCAAGAATCTGAGTCATTATAGTGAGGTGTTTCCACTCCCTTATTGCTACCGAGATTACCCAAGCCCCAGCTGGACTGTTTGACAAAAGCAGTACCTCCTAGTAGGTGGAGGAAACAAGCATTTGTTTGTTGACTCAGGAATTGCTGCAGGCAGGAGTGTGATATACCAGCCAGTTAGAGTTTAACAGCCCAGTGTGGCCATGTAAAAAGAGACTGTAGGAGCTGGGAGGCTACCAGTGGATTATTGCAGATTGACTGTCCTGTGAGACTCACTAGAGTTGGTGGTCACATGGGATATTGATGCGCTAATTCAACTAGCTAATGCCCTCTTTATGGTCTCTTTGCAAGAGAAGGAGCAGAACTAATTTGCATTCACATGGAGGAGCACACAGTATACTTTTGGGGTACTTTTTCAAGATGAGGAGCAGAACCAATTTGCCTTTACACATAGGAACATGTATGCTTTTGGGTTACCTCAGCAGCCAGCCCACTACTCTATTCTTTTCCAGCAAGGGGGTGTGTTAAAAGGTAACCTGAAGCATAGCACAATTTTAAAGAGTTTGAGCAAATGCTGGTTCATGAATTCCAGAGGAGTGCAAGGGGTGGCTTCTATAGTGTTGTGGGGAAAGAGAGACTGTAAAACGAAGGCTACCTTAGGAAATAGTGGTTTATTGGTGCCAGTGCAACTCAGCAGGATAATGTTCCAAGACTAAGAAACCCAGAGAAAGAGGAACAGGGTTTTATATGTTAGTTTAGGTAAGGGAGGGGGGTCGGCTTGTATAGTTATACATTTTTCTTTGGAATTTGCAAGGTTGTATTTAGCAAAAGCAGAGTTTCAAAGAACAAGTTGTCTCCAGGGTATACATGACAAGCAGGGGTTGTAAGCCGATAACTTTACAAAGAGATGACATGGAGGTAAGGTTGTGAATGGATTATAATCTTGCACTTCCAGGAAAGTGACCTTTGGCTATTTGGTTTTCTCACATCCCATGTCTAGCAGGTCTGGAGCTTGCAGGTTGATTTTTAAAAGGAATAATTTTAACTATTTTAGCCCCTCTCTGCCACATTCCCCACTTTGATGCTCGACCCTTCATGGGTTAAGAGCATCATCTTCAATTTGGTGCATTAACATTATGTGGGCCACAATTTTTATTCAACCACGGTTTCCACAAACTTAGAGATGGAGTTCATAATTACTGGGACCATGCAATGGAGGATAAGACAGGACTCCAACAATAGGATTACAGATCCAATAATGTACTTAAATCTTCCCAGATCCAAGCACATGTTTTTAAACCAGTTGCCAATTTTTTATGCCATACCATGTTTGTACTGGGACATGGGCAAGCTTTCTAATATAGGTGGCTATATCAGTTATAGCTTTACTATTTCATCTATTTGCAAACAACAGTCAGGGCTATTATATTTACCACATACTCCTCCTTCTTCTGCTAGCTGGTAGTTCAAAACTAAGAGGTTCTGATAAATGGTGTCATGCATTTGGGCTTGTTGTTGAGCAGCAAGCTCAAAAGCTGTGGCTGTTTGATTAGTTATAACTTCTAAGACAGCTTGTAACCTAATAATGTGACTTAGCATATATATAGGCAGGTGGTATCTGCAACTTCCATCTTGCGTCCCGTGGCTGGGCCATAGTGTTCATAATTCTCTGGGGTGACCGTTTGTCATTTTTCCAAACCTGAGTTCCTTCTATATTGCGTTTGATCATGAGATCAGCATCCCATGTTTTGAGGCTTTCATAAAGGGGAATGCCCAGTTCATCTCCCTTTCGGTTAGGCTGAAGGAAAAATCCTGGCTGGATTATGTGCCTTTCCATAGCGCTGGGAGCTGGGTATATGCAACCTTTCCACATAACCAAAACAGCCCTTTAGGGGCTTTCCAGAGGTCTAGATTTAGGTCTAGATTTGCAAAAGACAAGTCTGTTCAACTTTGACTTAAAACGGGGATACCTTAAAATGGGCTAGCTTGTTCAGAGGATGGTACTGTACAGTCACTTATAGTTTGGGTGACAATAGTACTTTGAGGAGATTTAGTTGCATAAGCAGGTATGTAATACTAAACAGGCCATGTTGGCCACCAGGTTCGGTGGCTTGAATTCCAGTATAATATTCTTTTGCAAGGAGTTTCTCCTACCCATTGAGTATAAGCAGAGCCTGCTCTGCTTAAGAAGTCTTCTCCAATTACTTTTTAGGAGAGAATTCATTTTGAGGGTAGGCTGTCTTATTAACAGTTACAGAATGGTTCCATTGAAGGAGCTGGTATGCATCAAGACTAATTCTTTTCCAAGGTCATTCTTCAGTCATTAGGGCTCCTTGGCATATCCAACAATTGGTGACACCAGGTGTCCAGTCTATGTTTTCAGTCAGATTTATAATCAGATTTTGACCTACTTCCCATGGTTGAGGGAAGGGTGTTAACTTTGACTGTTGGGCAGCCAGGGGAGTTACAAATTGTACAACTTCTTTAAGCAGCTTCTTGGGGTGAGATCCCAACAAACCCAATTTGTGCTTCCAAGGGTGCTATAAGCTATAACACCAGCTTTCATGTACTGGTAGCTCTGTCTTGATAATCCAATAAAGTACAACTGGCCATTATGAATACAGATATGTTTGTCAGTATAACAAATTTCTGACTGGGATAAGTAATGATGGAAGATTTTATGTCTGGCCAGAAAGTTTCTATATATTTACATACTGGGTGTGTGGGGGAAGCGATAGACACCCAAATTAGGCAGATGTACATAAAAGCACAAGAAAACTTCCTATCATAAGAAAGAACAGAAATGCTAGTGAGACTTTTTCCCAACATGTCCAATTTTTAGGGGTCAACTCTATCAATCCTATAGCAAATAAAGTCAGTCCTATAGCAAATAAAATGACAAACAGTATAGCAATTGGCAAATACAAAGACTGACAAAGAGAAACAATGACTTATCAGTAAGGTCCACTGAATCCTTAAACTTCTGCCGTGCATAGATCAGCCAGTGTCAGGTGTGTGACCGAAGCAAGACCAAAGGATCCTCCAACTTCAGCCATTTGTAAACTCGTCAGCCCTGGAGTGACTAGAGCAGGGTTTGGGGGAATCCATTTTGGGTTTTCCATCAACCTCGGTGACTTTCTGGAGGGTCAGCTTAAGGGGAGTCAATGGATTTATAATGTACTCCCAGTCCTGGGAGGCAGGCTTAACTCTGCTGTAATGGATCCAGGAAACTATTTTGACTACCTTGACTGCCGTTGAGGTAGACAAAAGGACAGTAAATGGGCCCCTCCAGAGGGGTTTTAGAGGCTGTACATTCCATTTTTTTACCCATACCATATCACCTGGCTTAAAAGAATGGACATCAGTAGTTAAACTAATTGGTAACTGTTCTCTGACTTGATAAAGATGGCATTTAAGGTTGAACCTAAAGTTTGCATTTGTTGTTTTAGGGTAAGATTTCCTAGCTCCTTTAAGTCTCCCTATATGCCCTTAACAAGAAAAGATGGTTGCCCATAAAGGATTTCAAAAGACAAGAAACCTGTTTATTTGGTGGGGCTATACCTTACCATTAGAAGGACTGTTGGCAGAGGCTGGACCTAGCCTAAATGAGTTTCTTGGCATAGCTTACTTAGTTGTGATTTTTAAAGTCCAGTTCATTCACTCCACCTTTCCTGAATTGTGTGGCCTATAGGCTGTATGGAGCTTCCATTTGATTTGCAGTCCTTTAGTCATTAACTGTACTACCTCGGTTACAAATACCAGTTCATTATCTGATCCAATAGTGATCAGGAGTCCAAACTGGGGAATGATTTCTTTTAACAGGAGTCAGGCCACCACAGTGACGTTTTCTGTTCTTATGGGGAAGGCCTCAACCCATCTTGAGAAAGTACACACAAAAACAAGGAGATATCTATAGCTTTGGCAGCGCGGGAGTTCTGTAAAGTCCACGAAAAGATCCTCAAAGGGTATCCCCCCACACACATCTGCACTCCGGGGGAGACTTTGGGTCTCTGCCATGAGTTATTTTGAGCACAAGTTACACACTGTTCACAGACTACCCACGCTATACTGGAGAGTCAGGGGACATAGAAGTACTTACTGAGGGTATTCTCAAGAGTGGTCCATCCACTGTGTGTCCCTTGGTGAAACTGCCTGACAAATGCTGGAGCCAATAATTCTGGAACTGCTATTCAGTCATCTTGAAATTTCCACCATCCAGCTTGTAAATAGTGTCCCATTTTGGTTTCAAACCATGTTTTCTAATTTGGCATGTAACAAAGACTCCAATTCATCAGCGGGTTAGAAAGCAGTGCTGTGGTTATTGCAGTTGTTTTGACAGTTTCTCTTGTTGCTGCAAGTTCTGCTTCTTAATCTGTTTTGCAATTTCCTTCAGCAGTTATTGCATTTCCCTTTTGACGTCCTCTGCAATGTATGACTGCTACCTCTTTTGGTGCCTATAAAGTGTCTAGTAGCTCTAGAATTTCATTGCCATATTTTGTCTTTCCCCCCTGAATAGATTAAACCTCCCTCCTTGTATGAGGCCCCATGCACATGCAAGGCAGTAAAAGTTTACTTGGAGTCTGTATAGATATTAGCATGTAGCCCTGTGGCTAGCTGGAGGGCTTGAGTGAGCACAATGAGTTCTTCTTTCTGAGCTGAAGTTGCTATCGGCAGAGGTTTCGTCTCAACCATGGAGTTTAGAGTTACCGCCAAATAGCCCGCAAAACATTCCACCTTCTGTATGAAACTGCTCCGGTCTGTGAAGTATTCAACTTCAGGGTTCTTGAGGGGCTGGTCTGTTAAGTCTGGATGGCTAGAGAACACTACATTTATTATTTCATTCACACACAATAACACAGCACATTCTCCAACCCTCCACCCTAATCTTGAGTTCATCTTGGGTTCATCTTGAGACAAGTGTTTCAGTTGTCTTCCCAACAAGCTTTTATCCAAGAGGCTCATACAAGGACAACATCCTGCCAATAGTGGATGTAAGGGAATGAGTCTGGGTGACTTGGCTCTCCTACTATAATTCTATATACTCTCCTAATGGTTTTCCTATCTAAGGATCCCTCTGGTGTCCACCCAACCCCAAAAGAGGACCGATCTATTTCACAGAACATATGGAGCTTTCTCCAAGACAGTTTGACAGCATAGCAATCTTCACAGAAATATTTGTCAAAGTTCTTAAGCATACAATCAATGAGGGTATTCTTACATTGGTTTCCACCCATTTCCTCCCCTAAAAGACAGCAAACGCATGCAAATGAGGGAACGGAGTATGGGAAAAACAGCTGCTTTGTCTTCCTCCAGCCATACTCCTCACAGAGATATTGCAGACACCTCTTAGCAATTGGTAGGTTGATATAAATCCCCAACCTGGACCAACCCTATGACAGGGTTGGGGCTGCCTTCAGCTGTATGAGGTCTTTATCAGCTTAGATCAGGACTCAACACTCACTTCAACCCTTTGGTCAGTTTGGAGCCCTTCCACTGTCCGTCTCATTCACACGCAATAACCCAGTACATTCTCCAACCCTCCACCCTAATCCTAGGAGTCAACGGGTTTGTCTTGAGACAAGTGTTTACTTCCACTGCCTTTCAGTCCTTTCCTTCAGACTGAAGACTACTAGCAGACTCCAGGAGGTGATCAAGCTCCCCTTCTGCCATTTACTGGCAGGTCTATGCAAAGGCCTTTGTTCCTACGCTTTCCTCCTCACGCCAGTTCCTTGCCTCTTTAGGTCATGTTGTGCTGTTGGAATCTGAGCCTCAGTGTGCTGGGAGGGGCCTTCCTCCTATGGATCAAAAGGTCTGTTGTGTGCCAGGCAAGACTGCCTCTCCCATCAGCGCAGGAATTGTACCCTGATGACAAAGGAGGTAGAACACACTCTCTCTGAGCTCTCCCTTTCCCAACCAATGCACCAAGAAATGTTGTGGGAAAGCAGAGAGACCATGACACCAAAGCTACCTTAGGAAGTAGTGGTTTATTAGCATTGGTGTGACTCCGCGGGCTAATGCTCCAAGGCTAAGCAACCTGGAGAAAGAGGAGAGGGGTTTTTTTTACGTTAGTTTCAATAAGGGAGCGGGATCAGGCTGTATGGCTATACATTTTTCTTTGGAATTTGTAAGGTTGTATTTAGCAAAACCAGATTTTCAAAGAACAAATTGTCTCCAGGGTATACATAACAAGCAGGGGTTGTAAATCGATAACTTTACAAAGAGAGGATGTGGGGGTAAGGTTTTGAATGGATTACTATCTTGCGTTTCCAGAAAAGTGACCTTCAACTATTTGGTTTTCTCATATCCCATGTCTAGCAGGTCTGGAGCTTGTAGGTTGATTTTTTAAAGAAATAATTTTTAACTCTTTTTATCCCCTCTCTGCCACAATAGGAGAAACACAGAAGTAAAGCAAATCAAGTATGCGATTGGTCACAGTTACACAATTGCCTTATTTGGTCTAACCCATTGGAAAGTCCCTACTTATATAAGTGTAAGTTTACTGGCTCCTTCTGATCTGTTGAGTTTAAGTTATGCTTTTCTTTAAGGTGGGCATTAACAAAAAATAGTTCAAGTGAAATTTCACTTATATTTGGAAATCAAACAAGGTTGAGGTTACTTGTGAGGCTTAACTGTTTTTGTTTGCTCAGGGATTCATCAGACTTTGTCTCCATTTTAATCTAATTTAACAATCCTCCTCTCCCCTTTGGTCATCTTCTCATCAAGCAATGAGCTTGGCCAAATGGTAGTGTGTAACTATCAGTCACCACTACTTATATAGTCAATGCAACAAAGAGTCCTGCAGATATTGTCATCATCAAAAGTTGCATGGGGATGTAAGGTCACATAGTCACCATTACCCACATAATAGGCTTGAGTGATTGAGATCTTCATGTTGTCTAACTCTGATGGCAACCATTTGATGTGCAAGCAGTTGTCTTTGAGAAAATACCACATGCCGGGGAGTGTTGTGAATACCACATACCAGTGCCCTTGAGAAAATACCACATACCAGTGAATACAGTGGCTATGAAAAGAATAATAGACAGGTAACTGAAGATTTATTAGGAACGGAGATTTCCAGGAGCCAAGATGTAACCAAGATGTAATCAATCAATGGAAGAAGCAGCACCAGTTTAATAAAAAACTTAAATTTGTTTCTTCAGGCCCCTTAAAATTCAAATAGCAAAAATTAATTTATGAACATAGAAAAACACTTTCTATCAATGAAGTCATAAGCTTCTTGTTGTTAAACTCTTAGATATTAAGAACTTCTATTTTGGAGCCAGGCACAAGTGGCCTATAATTACAGAATTTTGGGAGGCTGAGGTGGGAGAATTCCTTGAGGCCAAGAGTGTAAGACTATCCTGGGCAACATAGTAAAACCCAGTCTCTACTTTTTTTTTTTTTTTTTTTTTTAGGAAAGCTGGTGAGCTGCAGTGAGCTATAATCATACCACTGCACTTTAGCCTGGGTGACAGAGCAAGAACATGTCTCAAAGGAAAAAAAAAAAAAGGAAAACTTCTGTTTCTAAGTACTATTGATGCTTAATTGTTTCAGATTATATTAATAATTGCTTAATAATTTCAGATTGTATTTCTTGAAGGAAATTAAATGTATTACTCTGAAAACAAACAAATAAATGGTTAATATTTTTAGCAAATGATAATCTTAAGTTTTGAGTCTAGAGGGCAGCAAGTAAAGATTTCTAGATTATAGATTGGAGCATCTCTAAATGATATGACAAGACTGACAGTTGCAATCTGATGGATTTTCTTTGTTTGTGGTTTGAATGCTTCTGGTTATGTCACTGGGTATACTGGTGAACTCTCTGAGAAACCAGCATGGTGGAAAGCATGAATATTGTTCACACATGGTCAATTGCAGTGACTTTTCTGAGGTTTACTCTCATCCAGTTTTACTTAGTTCTTGGAAAAAGAGCAATTTTAGTTTCTGTGAAAATAGAAAAATTCAGGATTCAATTCAGTTTACTACAGATAAGAAAACCTCAAAGAAAATGAACAGAACTAGAATTTGATAAGAGGTGCATCCTAGTTTTCTATTAAAATATAATTTTTTTAGTGGCTCCTACTTTTCCCAAAATTAATTACTGTAAAATTAATTTCTTTTACAAAATAAGTCTATTTTTATTAAACTTGATTTGATTATTTATATAAGTTCAACAAGAATAGTAATTCTATGTATATTTTAAAATATGACATTTTAGTCAGAGTATTGGTAATATCCAAGGGATTTCATTGACTCTGCATCCATAAACTTTAGTTTTTAAAATTATTTGGTAATGAGGAATCTCAGATTGGATGTTTAAAGAGACACTAAGCTAAGAAGCCAAGCCAGGGAATTGTCGTTACATGCTGTTATAAGGAGAACAGATTCTAACTGAACTTATACATATAGTCATATTGCCTTAAAAATTAGAATATTTTATGTTAGTAACTTATAGAAAAATCCAGTAAGGGAAAAAAAGATTAATGCTCCTTTTTTTAAAAAAACCCAAAAGTATACTTTATCAAATTACTGTTAGACAGGTTAAAAGAATAAAAAGGTAGATGTCTTAAAATTTGAAAACAAAACATTTAAATAACCAGTAATGTTCGAAACAAAAAATTCATAAAATTATAATTATCTTCATCAGTTAATTTACTTCCATGTAATTATTTTTTTGTTTTATTTGCTATTGGATTATCTATCAGGTTTATGAATCCATTAGTTTTCCATTAGAGTTTTGAAAACTCTTAACCCAGTCCCTTAGAATGATTTCAAAGTTCTCAGAAATCTGTGCTTGTCAGAGTATTTTTCATGAATATCTTGCAATTTTGCATTATAGCTGCTTGCAAAAATCTTAAGGATAGTATTAGAGTAAAATAGCAACTTTCTGTGATGACAAAAGCTTAAAATTGACATTAGAAATTTGAGGAGAGTTCATTATAATGCAGTTGACAAGGATATTTGTTTTAGTGGCACACAACATTTTTAGATGATAATTAGATTTAAGACTGATTAACTCATACCAAGATATAATCGAGTTTTACACAATTTCCTAAAATTCCTGGAGTAATCATATCAATAACAGATACAACCTAAAGAAGGGTTAACATCACATTATTGGACAATGCCTCCCATGTAATTTAGCATATCTAATGAGCCTAATCAGTGTAATGTCTTTCTTTTTTTATATAGAGAAAATAAATTGGTTTGAGATGTTCCAGAAATCCTTCTAGAAGTTCCTAAAGTTAATTTAAAATGAAAACTTCTTAATTTCAAATTTCATTTTGGGAAACTTTCAAATGTTTTAAAATGCTTGGCTGAATAAAATAAGAGGTCACTGTGAAACAATTCCCGAATGACAACAGATTTTAAAGGCAAATACAGACATTTACATAATTGTAAAAAATAACTTAGTCCTTTTAATATTAAAAAGATTTCCCTTTCTTAATTAAAGACCTGAAAGAACAGGAGGTCATTTTTTAAATCTTGTTCTTAAATCCTGACACAATGATGAGAAAGTAGAAGCCTTGTCCTGGAGAAATCCATTTTTTTATCTTGTTCCTAAACCCTAACACAATGATGAGAAAGTAGGAGCTATGTTTTGGAGAAATACATCTCTAGGTATAGATTAACTTTGCCAACTTTGTATTTTCAGAAACACAGACTCCTTACTTTTCAGAAATACAAACTCCTTAAGCATGACCAGTACTAGCCTATTGTAATTTGTCTTTTTAGAAACTCAAATTTCTCAAGCATGACCAGTATCGACCCATTGTATAGTCAGTGCCTAGTGACCAGGACTCCTCTCCAAGACATCCACAAGTCAATAAGGAATTCATAGCAGTCACATCTATCTGATTGCAACATCTCCAGTGGAAAGGATCGAAGCCAGGTCTCGGGGGGCTATGGTGCCACACTCATCTAGAGTGTGGGATGGCTTCCTGTCTGTGGGAAGTGAAACTTTCTTAAATAAATCTTTTCTTCTTTCACCTCCTTGTGTGTTGCAAATGTGCATGACTTGGATCTCTGGTTACCAGAATGCACCTACCGCAAGCTGGCTTTGGCAGTGCTGCACCCCTCCCCAAGCATCCATCCATCCTCACCCACCGTATCCTAACAAGACCTAATTTTTTAAAAATGTGAAGTGATGATTAAACTGTCTTATTTTTTCTTCTTCTTGTCAAATTTCTAATTTTGAATGTGATTGACTCCACAACATCTGGCAAATAAAGAAGGAAAAACAAAGCCGAGCTCGGTGGCTCAGCCTGTAATCCCACGCTTTGGGAGACTGAGGTGAGTGGACTGCCTGAGCCCGTGGGTTCAAGACCCGCCTGGGCAGCGAGACCTCATCTCTACAATAAATCAAAAAATCAACCGGGCATGGTAGCGCATGCCTGTAATTCCGGCTACTCGGAAGGCTGAGGCGGAAGGATCGCCGGAGCCCAGCAGGTCGAGGCTGCGGTGGCCACTGCACTCCAGTCTGGGCGACAGAGTGAGACTCCAACTCAAAAAACAAAAACAAAAAAGAAGGAAAAACAAACTATGGTATGACCCTATAAAGCTGTCTTCTGGGGACTCTGACATCTTTTAAGACAATTACCTGCTCTAAAGTCCATTATTGTCAGTCATAAAACTTAACTTACATGTCCAGAAACTCTGCTTCTTTATCTTCCTCAAGCTGTCCATTTCCTTTGTTGCTTTCAAGTTTCCTTAGGTAACTATGCTAACTAATTGTCAGTCAGAAAAATCTTTAAGCCCACCTACAGCCTGCAGGCCCCAGTTTAGAAATATCTCACCTCCCTGAATGGAGCCAATGTATCGATTTATGTTTTCTTTTAACTTCTGTGCTCCTAAATTTTATATAGCCAAGCTACCATTCAACCATGGTGGGCATACTTTCTGAGGACCTCTGGGGGATGCATGCTATAGGTCTCAGTCTTCAAGTTGGACAGAATAAACCATCCTAAAATATTTAATAGAATTAGGCATCTTTTTTTGTCAAGAAAAGCATAAGAAAGTATCCTGATAAAACTAAAATCTGTATTTTCTAGGTGTTTTACTTAAAAGATAAGCAGTAAAGTTATAATGAAGAATAGACAGATACTTTAAGAATAGTTTGTTTTTATAACAGAAAAAACCCCCACATTTTAGCCTTATAACAGTACATTATTGAGCTTATTTTTTTTTTTAAATCTTATAAATAAAATTAATCTAATCCTAGTTTGACACATTTAGTACTTTTTTGGTAGATATTTTACAACTTTCTAAATCTGTTCAATTTTTGTGTTGCTCATTTCTTCTATGTTTCTCTTTTTTTTCTGGAGTATTCAGTCATTTTGCTATAGAGCAAATTATTCCTTTTTATCTTAATTAAAGTGTATACCTTTTGTATTTTTTCCTTATTAAAGACACTTTGTACTTTCTTTGTATATTTTCATTTGCTGTTATTTTCATTTATCCTCATATTTATTAGTTTTAATTACATATACTAATTGAAATGTCTAACCCTTAGTAATTGCAATATCTGCTAAAATTTAGAAAGTACATGATTTCATAGGTTTTAAATAGGATATGCCTACCAGTAGACTCAAATATTTCTATTTCTTCTTTGGTAAAAAGTTAAAAATACATAAACTTAGTCTTATTCTCAGCATTGTTTTAATAGTTTATCTCAGTTTGATATGATCCAGATATTTAATAAGCATTATCTTCTAATTTAACTTGGTATAGTTTTAAGATTTCTAATTATCAAAAAAAATTTGGAAAACTTTTTTTTTTTTTTTTTGAGTTGTAATCTTATTCTGTCACCCAGGCTGGAATGCAGTGGCACATTCACAGCCACACCAGCGTTGACCTGCTAGGCTCTGGCAATCCTTCCACCTCAGTTTTAAGTAGCCAGAACTACTACGGCATGCGTTACCACGCCCAGCTATTTTTTTGTTTTTTGTTATTATAAAGATGTGGGGTATAATTCAGACATACAAATGTTGATTATGCAAGTATCCTTGTTGATGAAATATGCCTCTCTCTCCCCTAGTACTTTCCCTCAACTGCCAATCCCACCCCTCTCCCTGACAGTTTCCCACTACTGCCAATCTTTTTCTTATAGTATTATAATTGTTCAAGGTCCACTTATGAGTAAAAACATATGATACTCTGTTCTTTGTTTCTAGGATAGATCACTGAGTATGATCAGCTCTAAATCCAACCAAGTTGTGCAAAGTTCATAGTTTGTCCTTTATGGCTGCATAATTTTCCATTTTTGATTTTTATTGAGAGACAAGATCTTGCCAACTTGCCTGGGCTGGTCTCAAACCTGCGGGCTCAGGCAATCCATTTACCTCGGCTTCCCAAAGTGCTGGGATTACAGACTGAGCCACTGAGCCTGGTGAAAAATTATTTTTGGATAGAAACATTAAACAAAAGTAACTGTTATCTCAAGTTATTTATCTTGCTAACAAAGTTTGTGCCAAAGATAACACGAGCTTATTTGACTACTAAAGTGAGACAGAGAAACTGTGTTTTACTAAATAGTCAACATTCTTATTTACTAACTCTTTCTTAAGTCACATTAACTTGAAAAGCATTTTTGTGTTAGTTTCTTTCTTTCCAGAGGAAATACTTAATTTACATAAACACTTATCTTTCTTTAGGTTAATTTTAAAAAGCTCTTTTAATAATTATTTCTGGTAAGACCATTTGAAAGTAGAATAATATTACATATAAATTATATATATGCATAAATTAATGTCTTCTGTACTGAAATTTTAGCCATATGCAAAGTACAATAATAACTCACTAGTACTTCCAAATTGTGTCCCTGGCAGTTACATTTACCTGTTTAAATAGTTAACTTCTCATATTTATATTTGTAGAAGGGACTTTTAAGATTTGTCATTGCCATCTAATTTTTTTAAAGTTTCTTGCCCCCTTTTTTTCCTACCTTTTGATGAGTCATTTTCCTGAAACATGGTATTTTAAGATTTAGAAGCCAGGCTCAGTGGCTCAGCCTGTAATCCCGCGCCTTTGGGAGGCTGAGATGAGTGAATTGCCTGAGCCCGCGGGTTCGAGACCCGCCTGGGCAGCGAGACCTCATCTCTACAATAAATAAAAAAATCAGCCGGGCGTGCTGACGCATGCCTGTAATTCCGGCTACTCGGAAGGCTGAGGCGGAAGGATTGCCGGAACCCAGCAGACCGAGGCTGCGGTGGCCAGGAGCGGCCACTGCACTCCAGTCTGGGCGACAGAGTGAGACTCCAACTCAAAAAAAAAAAAAAAAAGATTTAGACATCTCAAAATCAGAGGGAAATGATGTTTTCTCTATGAACTATTTCCAATTAGTTTTCTTCTCCATTTTATTCTTAAGTAGTTGCTTTGTAGTAGCTTGGATTTGTGTGCAACATCAAAGAGTTAAATTTACCTGTTGCAGATACTATGAGATCATTGGAGGATCTAATTTTAAAAGGAAGTTGGGGTTGAATGGGTTCAGATAGAAAAGGTAGGAGATCAACAGGTTTAGTAGATCAGGTTAGCTTTTCATTAGTATGCTGCAGAGATTCCTTTAGCAAGGGTATATTTGTGAGTCATTCTTTCAGTATCTTCTGTATACCAGTCAAAAATTTATCTCATTGTATCTGAGGCATTTGAGATATCTCTTTTTTTTTTTTCAAAAGTACCCATAGATGAATTATCTTATCTAGAGTAAAACTTCCTCATTGTGGCACAATCATTTTAAGTTATCTTTCTGAGGTGTACCCAATTCTTTAGAAAGGCCAAGGTCTGAGTCTGTGGTTTCCAAATATAAAACTAATTGACGTTCCAGACAGAGGAGTCCTAGACTTCTTATATTTTGAAAAATGAATACTCATTTGTCCTTCTAAATTTGCTTGTCTCAGGCCTCCAAGAGAACCCAGTCCATTTCCTGACAAATGTCCATTTCGACTTTCAGATACCAATCTGGATTCTGAAGATATCTTTCTAACCTGGAAGCAAGTGCACTGGACTGGGCGTAGTACTTTAATGCCTATAATCCCATCACTTTAGGAAGCAAAGTTGAGAAGATTGCCTGAGCCCAAGATTCAAGACCAGGTTGGGCGAGACCTTGTCTGTACAATAAATCAAAAAATTAGATGGACATGGTGACCCATGCCTGTAGTTCCAGCTACTTGGAAGACTGAGACAAAACAAATCACCTGAGTCCAGTAGATCTAGGTTGCAGTAGCTGTGAGCATGCCACTGCACTCCAGCCTGAGCAACAGAGTGAGACTCCAACTCAAAAGATAAATGAATAAATAAATAAATTCATTAATAATGAATCCAACTTGGATGGATTTGCAGTCGATCATACACAGTGATTTATCACAGAAACAAAGAACAGAGTTCCATATGTTGTCACTCATAAGCGGACCTTGAACAATTATAATGCTATAAGAAAGTGATTGGCAGTAGTGGGAAACTGTCAGGGGAGGGAGGGGCATACCTCATCAACAAGGATGCCAGCATGACCAATATTTGTATACCTAACCCTGAATTGTACCCCACATCTTTATAATAAAAATTTTTAAAAATTAAATTAAATTTTTTAAAAAGTCAGACTTACCCAGTGAACACCACACCCAATGAGAAAGCAGGGGGATTCTGGGCCTATGCACATCTTTTTTCTTTGCTCCTGGGAGTCATTGGGGGTTTTCTTTAGATATCATTTCTCTTATCAAACTATTAAAAAAGTTAAACTGAGGTACAATAATATATTTTTAAAGGGTTTATTTAAGCAAACATTCATCCATGCATCAGGCAATTCCCAGTCAGAAGTGGTTCAGGAGCCCCACCAAGGAAATGCAAGGGTGGGAGAAGCTTTTTTTAAAAGAAGGAATGCAAAAGAAAAACAAAGAAAATATTTCACTGGCTATAACTATACATGTGCCTTCCTTGCTCTATCTCATTGGAAATTCTCTAGTTACATCATAATAAGTTTGTTGGTTAATTGTGATTGGGTACACTTAAGTTTGTTTTGTCCTTAATATAGCATTTACAAAAAATAGCTCATGTAAGGTTTTGCTTATGTTGGAAATCAAGTGAGGTTGAGATCACTGGTGAGGCCTAGACTTTGTCTACGCAAGGATTATTCATGCATGCTCTTCATTTTTAATTTACTCTAACAAAGGGAATGGAATATTTTTGTCTGCTGCACAAAGGTGGGAGTGAGCGCAGACCAATTCCTTTTATCAACTGAGTAGGGAGACTGCTGCTCATGGGAGATCAAAGTTGCCAAAATTTCTCTTGCTCTGTCACTTCTATGTAAGCAAAGTGTTGTTTCATCCAGAGCCTGTGACTGCCCTGGTAACCCCTACACTTGGAAATATTGAAGTGGGCTGACATAGATCTGCTGCTCCTGGTTGCCAAATGTCTTGCTCTCCTCCATGCAGTGAGACTCCTCCTCTCGAGGTGGTAACAGGTGTCACTTCCTGAATAGCTCTCAATTTAAACAGCAGTCATTCTTAGGGTATCTACGATGGCCCTACTCCCAAACAACTACCTGTGGCATCTTAATTTACCTTTTGGTCAGCTCCGCAGGTTTCTGGAAATGTGTTGGCAGCCCTTATTCCACAGAGTAGATAGATGGCAAAAAAAAAAAAAAAAATAATAACAATAAGGCAATAACTGAGCCACCCTGCTAAAAATGCCTACTGAAGCCGGGCTCAGTTACAGGTGGCTCAGCCTGTAATCCCCCGCCTTTGGGAGGCTGAGGTGAGTGGATTGCCTGAGCCCGCGGGTTCGAGACCCGCCTGGGCAGCAAGACCTCATCTCTACAATAAATTAAAAAATCAGCTGGGCATGGTAGCGCATGCCTGTAATTCCGGCTACTCGGAAGGCTGAGGCGGAAGGATCGCCGGAGCCCAGCAGGTCGAGGCTGCGGTGGCCGGGAGCGGCCACTGCACTCCAGTCTGGGTGACAGAGTGAGACTCCAACTCAAAAAAAAAAAAAAATGTCTACTGAAGGACAACCTCTGTTGAGTGAAAGCAACATTAATTGCTCAGGGGCTCCATGATGAACACTCTTGCTAGAGGCCAACCCAGCTATTCATCTTCCAGGTCTCCCTGTAATGCTCTTCAGCCTTTCCTGGTAGAATGTGCTGAACAGCTACAACCTGAAACCTTACCCTCCCAACAAACATGGTGAAGAGCAAAAGCACGGTCATGAGGCAAATAAATATGTGTATAAGGGAATATTACTCTTGAAGTGGTGACATATTGTGTATTCCTCGGTATCCTGTGTCAGTCAGAAAAATTTGGAGGGTAAAGCACAGTAGAAATCATTTTTTATTTTTAAAGAAATAAAAATGGACTATATATGGGTCTAAAATGGTACAGATTGAAAGAAAATGTGAAAAGTACTGAAGCCCTCAAGGGATACTCTGTGTTTGAAATTCTAAAGCAGAGATCCTAACCCACTCATCTCTTGTGAGAGAAAATAATCCCAAATCACACAGGTAAACTGTCAGTGCTGTCAAATATCAATGAACAATTCATCATCAATCATCAGCATTTTATCTCTCAGGAAGACTCGGAGAGCTGCCCAAAATATCATCAACTGACCCCAGGGCTACCACACATACTTAATGAGATCTTCCTAAGATCTTTTGAAATTTTGCTTTTAAGGTTTAACGCCTTCATTGTTTTACTCTCACCAGACTCTTTTCCAGACTCTTGCGACTCCACTTTAATCATCTGCTTTATTATTGCGGGGCACAGTGGAAATGTAGACAAGATTTGTACATGATTTATAAAGTGTGCATCGCTATGGCAACCATGCTATAATTTTGAAAACAGCCATCTTTATAAGAAACTGCACAACTATAATAAAAAATGACCATAAATGGCACCACAGTTTATTTTTTAGTTTATTCTGTTTTGAATGATTGCCTTGTTTTATTTATATTATCAGCTAGTCTATTGCTTTCTATGCTCTCACTAATAGTAGATTCAATATAGTTCTGTCTATTTTCTGTGTATTCATGTAGAAGAAGATGTTATTTTTTTTTCTTTGTTTTGAGAAACCCTTATCTGGCAAAGTTAAGTACTTTAAACACAACTTAGTGGAAATAGATAAGATCTCTAGCATTTTTTTTCTCAAGACAATGCCTAAATATTAAAAATTAAGGTGCAATTAGCATTGTGAAAATAAAACATCCAGAATATTGATTAAATTGTTCCACAGTAAAGAAATGTTATTGCCTCAGTGATTGAAGTTGGCAAGGATACACTTAAGAGCATGTCAAATAGGCACTGAGTTATCAAAAACTATCTGAGGCTTACCTAGGTAGCAGCAAGTCATTTGGCACTGCAGATATCTAGAAAGACATAAAGGGGAAGATATAAATTCATCATTCATGAAATAAAAAATTATTGCATATTTATGACATTCCAGGCACCACACGAATCTTAGAGGACATAATAATGAAAAGATGAATCTACAGTGAGTTATGGTTTAGTGGGGGGAAAACATTAAAAAATTACAAAAATATTATAACATTAACATTGCTATAACTGATGAAGAAAAACTGAAAAATATAATAATGGCCTATTATGTTGGGTCCTGAACATATCTAGTATTTTATGTGTATTGATACTACAATAAAGAATAAAAATCTATCATTGGTTTGCTGTTGTTTTGTTGTTTTTGTTCAATGTATAGGAAGGGAAATTAATGACTTTTACTTCTCTCTAGATATCTGATCAACTGAAATACTTATCCCAGTGATATATCTATATTCATTTTTGTGTGCTTTATCATTTGCATGTGTTTTCTCTAGTTTTTCTATCTATATGCAACTTCCATACCCAGATCTCACATACTTTTCAAGATTAATCTAAAATATTATCTCATTTATGGAGTCCCTCCTTTTCATAATCTACCATATGATATTTTAAGCGATATCTTACATTTTTTGGAATAAAGGAATTATTATATATTCACTGTAGCAAACATGAAAATTTTAAAAATGCCTACAAGTACACTACCGTATCTAAAGGAGCAATCAGTGAATAAATGTGTGTGTAGGGAGAAATCCTACCTTAATTACATCACAAAACATGATTTTTAAATATAATTTGATTTTTCATTATTATAAAACAATAATT
>NW_007247816.1:329592-452838 GCF_000164805.1 Carlito syrichta | reverse complement strand
TTTTCACTAATGAGGCAATAACTCAAGAGCTGGTCCTCTTCTATCAGGAGACAAATATTATGAAACAGAACTGTCATTTGCAGAGACGTATGTGTATGTGCTTGTAAGAATAAAGGGCATTTTCTCAGCCAAGACAGAATGAGCTGTAATAGACTGATTACTAAATGGTTTATCATAAAATCTCAGTACTGGAAAAGAATATTAAAGGTCATATGGTTCAAAAAAATTAATTAATTAATTAATTAATTAATAGAAAGATAATTTATAATTTCTATACTTCTGGTTTAGGAATCCCTCTTTTTATTCTCCAAATTTTTAAAAATGATTAACAGTAAACTTTAGTAGTAGTAGTAAGTATTCATTTATTTATACAACAAATTTTAAAATTTTACTCTAGGTCAGCCTCTTGGATAAGTGTTAAGAAGAAAATATTTTTTGCATTCTTGAAGATTACAATCTATAAGAGAGATAAGCATTATCATACTATCAAACATAGTAATTAACTGTAGCATAAATGAACACTAAGTAGTGTGAAGAGAGGAAGAAAAAGTAACTGAGGGAAATCTAAACTTTCCTAGGTGGTTAGGAAATTATTTCCTGAGAAGCTTACATTTGAGCTGTAAAATCAAGGTAGGCCTGGTTGTTGCGTCACTACATAGAGGATAACTTTGTTAGAGAAATGTTGAGAGCTGTAACATTTCTTATTTCTCATTTATTTGCATTAGAAAGAAATAAAATATTATATTTAAAACACTGAGATTAGAGGCTTGCTTTTCATACAGGTTTGTCCTCATCTATTCTTATTAGCCATATAACCAATGCTTTCCCCTGAAGTTTGTATAGTTTTTATTACAAAATTGATTAAAAGCCATACAAAAAATGGAAGTAGTAACCTCACTTCACTTACAAATGTAGATTTTCAAAATTTAATGTATATTATACATATAATGTATTATTGGATATATATACTAAATTCAATAAATTTCATAAAATATATTTCAATTGCTACCTTACATTGATCCCTGGAATGCAAGGTTGGCTGAACAATAGAAAGTCTAGTCATATGATGATATATCACATTAATATGGGAGAAAAGTTATATGATTATCTCATAAGGTAAAGAAATATATTATATGTATTTTAGCATATATTCTTTTTTTCTTTATTCTAAAGATGTGGGGTACAATTCAGGGTTAGGTATACAAATGTTCATTATGCAGGTACCCTTGTTGATGAGGTGTGCCCCTCCCTCTCCTGGCAATTTCCTTCAACTGCCAATTCCACCTCCCTCCCCTGGCAGTTTTACACTACTGCCAATCCCTTTCTTACAGTATAATGACAATTGTTCAAGGTCTGCTTATGAGTGAGAACATATGGTACTCTGTTCTTTATTTCTGTGATAGATCACTGAGTATGATAAACTCTAAATCCATCCAAGTTGCTGTGAAGTCCATATATTTGTCCTTCTTTATGGCTGTATAATATTCCATTGTGCATATATACCACATTTTTTATTCATTCCAGCATCAATGGGCAGCATGGTTGGTTCCATGTTTTTGCCCTTGTGCATAGAGCTGCAGCAAACATGTGTGTGCAGGTATCTTTTTGGTAGAATAACTTCAGTTTATCTGGGTATATTCCCAATAGTGGAATTGCTGGGTCATATGAAAGGTAAATTTCTAGTTATTTCAGAAATCGTCACACTGTCTTCCAAAGAGGTTGCATTAGCTTGCATTTCCACCAGAAGGGTAGAAGAATTCATTTTTCTCCACACCTTCGCCAGCATCTGTTGTTGTTTGTTTTATTAATGATGGCCATTCTTACTGGAGTTAGGTGGTATATCAGTGTGGTTTTGATTTGCATTTTTCTGATGCTTAGTGAGGCTGAGCACTTTTTCATGTGTCCGTTGATGGCTCGTATATCTTTTTTTGAGAAATGTCTATTCATGTCATTTGCCCACTTTTTAATTGGGCTGGCTTTTTTGTTTTGTTTTGTTTTTTTCAGCACATTTGAGTTCCTTATAGATCCTAGATGTTAGGCCTTTGTCAGATATACAGTTGGAAAATAGTTTTTCCCATTCTATGGGCTGTCTCCTTGCTCTCTTGATGGTTTCTTTGACTTTAAAGAAGCTTGTCAGTTTGATGAGGTCCCACTTGTCTATCTTATCTCTTACAGTATGGACACTTGGGGTTTTGATCAGGAATTGGTTGCCGGTTCCAATTTCCATAAAGGCATCTCCTGCATTTTCTAAGATTCTTATAGTTTGAGGTTTTACATGTATTCTTAATTAAAATATTTTTACTAAACCTAAAATTTAAGCACTTTTTCTACCTTGATGTCACTGATGTAATGCAGATGGAGTTAGCCATTTTCATGTAGAAAGTTTATCAGAGAATGAATACTCGCATTAATATTACTTGGGGTTTGAAAGAGTGAAGGAAGAAGCACTGGACAGTAGAAGTCCTACTGCTATGCAATTTTGGCAGATTTCACCTAATTCTGACCAGAGAATGGAAACTAGTATAGCCATTCAGTGTTTAGTCCATTTGAAATAAGAGGTTCAGGATTTTAGATGATCAAATCTATTTACCATTAGACAAAGGATGCCTCTGTGAAAGTGGTAAGACCTTGTAGACGAAGGGTTTCCTTGTGGTAAGACCTTGTGGAAGTGGTAAGACCTTGTGGAAGAAGGGTTTCAGTCAAAATGAAGTCTTAGAAGGACTTGGATAAGAGCTGTGGGCCTTCAATTTGCCAGCAGCTAGAAAAACAAGAGCTTCAGTCTTGGACAAAAGGATCTGATCGGTGAACCACAGTATACTCTATATTTGCTAAATATGTGAAATAGAAAAAGTTAAATGTGTACTCTTTAAGGCAATGAAGCCCACTATTTTTTTTTTTAATCATAGCACTGGGAAAATCTCTTACAAAGGTTAAAGAAATAATAGGTATAGAGACTAAAAGATAAGATTTAAAACATATTATTTGTAAAAAAAAAATATGATAATCTACATACTAGAAAGAGAATGTAGTAAACAACTATATCAAATCAGAAAGTTGAGTGAGCTTATCAGACACAAGATCAATCTGAAATAATCTAAAGATCCACTTGCAGTAAAATTTAAAAATAATATCCAATTTGTATATAAATAGAAATTATTCCATTTAGGAAATAATAAAGAATTAATAAGAGTAATATGGAGTTAATTATATTCCTACTATGAAATGATCTAACAGTATAAGATTTCCTGTAAATTATTATGTCTCAAATTTTAGATACTTGGTAAGTATATTCTCAAATTTACTTGGAAGAATAAAAATGCATACTATGTACGTGAATTGAAACAAAATAATATGCATCTAGCTGTGTTTTGATTTAGTACTAAGTTTTAATCATAAATAATGGTGTCTTAAGGTAGTCACACAGACAAACCAAGTCTACTTCTTAGGGGCAAAATTCATATTGTCCTCAGACTTCTCAGAAAATAATAGTACAGTAGACCAAATTCTGAGGGGAAGGAAATAAGAGTTACTTAAAATTGTCATACCCAGCCACAGTATGCTTAAGTAGACAGGACAATAGAAGTGCAGAACAAAACACATATACTCTTGAAAAAACTCAGAATTTCTGCTTAGAAAAAAATACTAAATACTAAAAGTTAACCAAGAGGTAGATTCAAATAAAGAGCTTGAAAATGGAGGAAGCAATTGTAATATCATTAATTCTACTTAAATATACAAAAAGACTGGTTGATTGGTTAGTGTGATTACTGAGCATGGTATAAATTTGAGACAAAACACATGCCTCAAAATTGATAATTAGAGGAGAGAAAAAGTGAGAACAAATGTGTGAGTTTAATTATTTCATATTTGATAGCAAGAGTTTATTCAAGGTTTCTACATTAAACATATACTTAAATATGTCATGCCTTCAGCTTCTTAATATTTTCAATATTTTTTCCCTGAACCAAAAATAATGTAAAACATTTAATATCTCATACTTTAAAAATCAAATAAAAAAACCTTTGAATAAAAGTATATTAATTCTTTTCAGTGAATGATATTTCTTTAATAATATTTAAATTCAAGTAAAATTAAATTGTCTTTTTAAATTTAATATTAGCATATTAGCATGTCTCACTGTGTATTTATCTATCTACCTTTGTTCTATCTGTTTAAATAGATTAAAATGTGAGTTCTTCAATGCATAAAGACATATCAAGTAGTGATTATTTCTGGCAAGTAAGAGTATTTGAGATAATTTTGTAAGACTTTTTTTCTTACAATGTACAGATATATTACTAAAGAATAAAAATATTATGCTTAATAAGTAAAAATTATCAAATACAAACCATAAATAAGAAAAATCTATTAGTAAGAAAATTAGCCAGGTTCAGTGGCTGATGCCTGTAATCCTAGCACTTAGGGAGGCCAGGGTATGAGGACTAATTCAGCCCAGTAGTTTGAGACTAGCCTAGGGTAAGAACTTCTCTCTACAAAAAATTTTAAAAAGTGCCAGGCATAGTGGTGCACACCTGTGATTTCAGATACTCAAGAGGCTGAAGCAGAAAGATCACTTGAGCCCAGGAAGTAAAGACTGTGTTGTCATGATTGTGCCACTGCAAGATCTATCTGCCTGGGCAATAGAGTGAGACTCTGACTCAAAAACAAATACAATAAAATAAGATAAAATAAAAATAAGAAAATTAATGAATGAGACTGATTATAAAATTAAATTTAGCATATTTTTAGTGTATCAAATACCAATCTACCAGGAAAAATTTTTTTAAACATTGCATTTTCAAAAATAACAAAAATCATAAAGTCCCTGGGACTAACATAACAAAATTTGTAATATTTATATGAAGAAACCCATAAAAGATGACTCCAATAAAAAGACATATTTTTCTTGAATAAAATGACTTACTATTGTAAAGGTATTGCTTTCTAACTTAATTTCTTGATCCAAAGCAACTTCAACCGAAATCCTGATAAATCATTAAAACAATGGAGAATCCAGATACTAGTTTAATTATATGCTGAAATTTAGTATTTAATAGAAATGACATTTTATATCGGGGAAAATAAAAATTAATCACAGATTTTAGAGAAAAATCTAAGAATCTGAAACACTGGATTTATAAGTAATTCCTTATAATACGATAATTATAGAAAAATGAAATATTTAAATAAAAAAGATACCATAAATTATTGAGATGAAAACATGGCAAACTATTTTTTATCCTTTTGGAACACAGAAAGCCTTTCTAAAAATAATATGAAGCCTAGAGTTTACTTTTTAAGAAGATGATACATTTGAATTCATATTAAAATATTTTAGTGTGGCAAAATAAACAAAATTGAGCCAGCATTGGTAAGGCCGAGTGTAGCTTACATTTTAGAGAGGAGCTTAAATTTGTATATGTTTTAGAAGATTAGTTTATCAACTATACCAAAATCTTAAAGGCCCATTCTCTCTGATCTAATAACCCCCTTCAGGTTATACATTCTATATTTATTGAAGATCTAATATATACCTGTTGTGCTAGGTTTTGACTAAAAAGACGTGACTATACCAGAAATGGCCCCTGCCTTCTTGGATTCAAAATTGAACCAATATTCTTATGAAATAAAACATTTTTGTTCATGAAGGTAACAAAGATTAAGCTTTAGAGTCCCTCATTTGTACTTAATTTCGAATTTTATTTTTTAACGTAGCATTATTCAGTTCCCCCAAGTCCTGATTCTGGCCCTGCTTGGAAAGAAATTATGCTAATAAAAAGTATGCATAAAGCTTTTTCTCCATGATAGTTGTGCTTATGGTTGAATAAAGCTTTGTAATTTAAATATTAGAATAAAAATAATATAGCTCTACTTGCTAAACACTTTTCTAAGCTCTAAACATTCAGCTTATTCTTAAAGTAATCTGAGAGTAGTAATATTTATCCCCATTGTACAGACAAGAAGACTAAGTTACAGAAGGTTAAACATAACCTAAATGCCCTTCAATATAGAATGCATTAAATAAATCATGTCATAGCCATACCGGATAATCTAATGAGATCAATATGATAAATACATTTTTATTAATTAACATATAAATATGTCCAATATATTGTTAAGCAAAATGAATCCATTGTTAATATACCAATAGCTAGATAACTCATTCAAGAGAATTTCTCTATTTCTATTTCTTTCTCAATCTATTTTGTTGTTTTTACCTCTGGTCAAACTTATATTTAATATATATGTATAGGCTCCACTTACATAGAACTATCATTAAAACATTCTTCAAAATGATGACAAGGTTTATTTCTGGGTCAATAAAATTTGGGAATTTTATTTTCTCTTATTCATAACTTTCTGCAATTGCTTGAATTTTTAAACTGACAATATATTTTGCTACCTGACGAAAAAAAAGTCTTTAAAAATATGTAGTATAATTTACTAAACATATGTTATTAATTAAAAACATCATGCATGTTTTGTATGTTTGTATGTTTTTGAGTCAGAGTCTTACTCTGTTGCTCAGGCTGGAGAGTGGTGGCATGCTCATGGCCACTGCAGCCTCAACCTGCTCGGTTCAGGCAAGCCTTCCATCTCAGTCTTTCAAGTAGCTGGAAGGCGCGAGCCACCACCCGGGCTAAGTTTTTGATTTGTTGTAGAGACTAGGTCTTGGTCTTACCAAGTTGCCCAGGTTGGTCTCAAACCCCTAGGCTCAGGCAATTCTCTCACCTCTGCCTCCCAAAGTGCTGAGATTACAGATATGAACCACCACGCCTGGCTGTTTTGTATGTTTGTAAGATGTAATTGACATTCATGTGCGGTCTGAAATAATATATACTATAGAATTAATTGTATTTCTGTATAATAGAGTTGTAACCAACTTTAAAAACATTTTTTCCATGTATCTGCATTTAAAAATTTTTCCTCAATGTGTATATACTTCTATAATAAGCAGTAACACTCACCTATAAACTCATTAAAAACAAAAATATCAGTCACACATATCCCCTGTATTACGTAATTCTTTTAAATCTGTAAACTCATTGAAAATATACTACATGTATATTTCTTTAAACATATCTTTAATAATTGCTTTTGTTTTGATCTGTGTTTCGAAAACACGAAGTATCCTCATGTCTGACCTCACTTTTTCTGTCCTTTATCCTTTCCATCAATGTTTACATCTTTGAGTTTCTTCTTCATTTTGCATTTATTCTGCAGTTTCCAGAGTTCAAACTCATCATCACTAATTCTACAGTGTTAATGTTGCTCTTTATTGCACTTAATGCAGATTTCTATTCTATTATTGCATGTTTAATCTCCTTATAATCTTTCTTTATCACGGAAAACTTCTGTTTTTCTTTCTACCTGCCTCTCAGCCAACTCCCTTCTTATCTCAGCCTATTTTCATATAATCTCATCTTTCATCTCTTTATTCAGAGACTGTAGTTTTCATTTTCTATTGAGATTACAAAGCAGATGATTTCTGCAATTTCTGTTTTCTTTAGTCACTTTTTAAAATGTAATTTTTCTGCATCTTAATTGCCCTTTTCTTATTCTAATGTGCAGAATATTTTCATTGGAACAATTTTTCCCCTGATTTTAGTGTTGTCATCTTTAAACAAAGGGGTATGTATCCAGGGTTGATGATAGTTTATATCAGCTTCTTCCTCTCAGTCCTAGATTACTGTTAAAATACTGTTGCAAGAGCTCAGGTATAAAGATTGGTTGATATTCATGGATCAATGTCACATTTATGGAATCTGTCATTTGTCTAATAGTGATGTTGGGATCTTAGGATAGAATCCTTATTCCCAAGGTGTTGTTGACTTGCTATGTGAGAAAGTATATGTTAGTAATTAGGTTATTATTAGCTCTATACATAAAAAGTTACATTAGACTTCGGAGTCTGCCAATTATTAAAAGAATATTTCACTCTCTTAAAGATCCACTTTAGTCTATCTGTGAAATGGGCACATAGTACTATAATACTACACAATTACCATTGTGTCATACAAAGATCAATATGGGTATAAAAGTATATAGAACTAAACTATTTTAAACTTATTAACTCACTGAATTGCCCCAACTATTTTTACAGGTGAGGAAGTTAAGGCCACAATCTAAGTAAATTGTTCAAGTTCATATACCTTGTAAGATGTAAAATTGGGACTAGAATTCGTGCAATCTGCTTTCCATTTTGTGTTCCATATTTAATGTTTAATAAATGTTTTCAGCTGGGCTTGGTGACAGCCTATAATCCCAGCACTTTTAGAGGCCAAGGCGAGTGAATTACCTGAGCCTGTGGCTTCGAGACCAGCTCGGACAACTTGGAGAGTCTTTGCTCTACAATAAATAAAAAATTAGCAAGGTGTGCTAGTGTGTACCTGTAGTTCCAGCTACTTGGAAGGCTGAGGTGGAAGGATCACCAGAACCCAGCAGGTCGATGCTGGGGTGGCCATGAGTGTTCCATTGCGCTCCAGCCTGGGTGACAGAGTGAGACTCCAACACAAAATAAATAAACAAACAAATAAATAAATAAATGTTTTCTATTATTACTAAAGGTACTTTTATTTACATATGATCTAAAGTATTGAGTAGTTTTTCTTTGTAGAAACAATAATGGCAAATTCAGTTTTACTTATACTTTTTTTCCCTCTTCCCATGTCTTCATACTACTGAGGTTGTATCCTAAGATTCAAGTAGGCCATAGCTTAACTATTCTGCCTTAGGGGTTAGAACATTCCTGAAAATTGTAATTCCTGAAGATATTTAAATGGTAAAGTTCAAACTGAGAAATCTGGGGATAGAATGTATGTGTGTGTATAATCTTTTATTATCAGCAATATATATTTGTATGTGTGCACACACATACATATAGCACACACAAATATAGTTACTTTAGAATTGGTGTCCTACATTCTAGTTGGCAGAGCTGTGGTTATACAATCAGTCTGTGGTTGGCTGTTGTTACAGACTCTGCATTTCTGAGCTAAGGCATAGGCAAATGTGTTGATGTGCCTCTGCATTGTCCTTCACGTTGGTAGTTTTGATCTCTCGCAAGTGATGAGCTATGTATTCATGTCGCCTGACAATTGTGTTTCTCTTTTCCACTTCATGAATATTATAATTAGAGGAAATTCCTTTCAGATTTTGGCTGTAGATTAGTTGTCAATCTTAGTTTCTTGGTCTATTATGCACTCTCATCTCTTTCTGTGTTTTCCTAGATATTTTATCATGGAAATCACAAATTCTGAGAGGGGAATGCTCTTCAAACATCTTCTTAGCTGCTCTTTTAAAAATACACACACACACACACACACACACACACACACACACACACACGGTGAAACTGAGCATTTGTGAATACCAATGGCAATATAACAACAAAAAGAGTAGTGCTAACATTATATGAGAGAAAAGAAAATGAAGTAAGTTTCTTGAGAAAGTTTGTTCTGTTTCCTTACTGTGTGAGGATGGGCAGGTCTAAAGTCAAAACAGACATAGATGCAGACAGATTTTAGTGTTGGAAGGTGGGATAGTTAATACTATGTGTCACCTTGGCTGGGCTATGAGATGTGAGGAATCTAGTGAAACATTTTTTGGGGTATCTGTGAGAATGTTTCTGAAAGATATTAGCATTTAAATTGGTTAATTGAATAAATCAGATGGTCCTCCCCAATATGGGTAGGCAACATTCAAGTCACTGAGGCCTGAATAGAACTAAAAGTTGGGTGAAGGTTGGATTCACCTTCTCTCTGCCTAACCGCTTGAGTTGAAACACTGAACTCCAGTCCTTGGCATTCCTAGTTCTCAGGCTTTCGAACTAAAGACTGGAATCTACACTGTTGTCTGTTGAGATTTTAGGCTTTTAAACAACACCACTGGCTTTCCTGGGTCTCAAATTTGCAGATTGCACGGATTATAGATTGTGAAATTTAGCCTCCATAATCGTATAAGCCAATACCTTATAATAAATCTCTTTACAAATATCTGCATTCTTGGTTCTATTTACATATATCTGCATTATTGGTTCTATTTCTTTGGAGAACCCTGACTAATACAATATCCGTGGAGATTTTTTTCAGGACACCTCACAGATACCAAAAATCTCCAGATTTTTGTACTCTTGATATAAAATGGCATAGTATTTAATATAATCTATGTATATTCTCCCATATACTTTAAAAATAATCTCTAGATTACTTTTAATACCTAATACAATATAAAATGCCATATAAATTGTTGTTATACTGTCTTTTTGTTTGTGCCATTTTTATAGTCTATTTTTATTTTAATATTTTTACTCCACAGTTGGTTGAATCTATGGATGCGGAACCGATGGATGCAAAGGGCAGACTGTATGGAAATTTGTAATTGGGATGTTGTTTTTGCAAGTACCTAAGAGTGCAGAAGCAACTTTGCAATTGGATAATGAGTAGAGGATGGAAGAATTTGAGTTTCCTGCTAGAAAAAGCTGACATTACTGTGACGAGACTTTAGAGGTGACTTTGGTGGTGAGAGCTCTGGAAAAAAAAAAGGAGAGAAAGCTTCTGTCTTTTTATAGAATACATAAATAATTGTGTACAGACTTTTGGTAGAAATATGGACATTAAGAACGATTCTGACAAAATTGAAGATCACTCTATTAGACAGTGGAGAAAAGTCAATCCTTGTTAAAAAGTGAGAAAAAATTCAATGAGTTGTGTTCATGTTCTAGTGTTTTGTGGAAGGTTAACTTGTGAGCAAGGAAATTGGACATTTAGCTGAGAATATTTTTAAGCTAAATGTTGAGGGAGTGGCTTGGCTTTTCCTGACTGCTTGCAGTAAAAAAAAGCAAGAAGAGAGAAAGAATTTGAAGAAATAATTGTTAAGTAAAAAGGACTTAAAAGATAAAGATTTGGAAAATTCATGTTGCAAAAAATGAGAAATTATGGCAAGGGATCTTTTGATACAATTTTCATGCATATGAACCTAGGGCCTAATCGGCATCTCAACGGGACCTAGGAATAAAGATAGGATTGTATCAGTAAAAACATTGCCAGCTGGGGATAAAGGAAACAGGGAAAATGGAAAGAACATTATGAATATGTTCTAGCCTTCAAGTAAAGGAAAGAAGGGCCCCAAGGTCATTCTGAGATCCATAGGGCTGCCACTCCTATCACAGGCCCAGAGGGAAGGGATAGTTTGTTTTTGGTTTCTAAGTTTGTCTCATTCTGGAAGATCGGGATGCCGCCACCCAGTGCTTCAAGGGCATGCCAATGGAGTTATTGCAGAGAGGAGCTACATTGGCAGATGGCGCAGGCCCAACCTAGCAAGCCATGTAGTTGGCCCTGCTACTCCAGTGGGCCCAGAAGGCAGATACTTGCACAAAAACAGATTATTCTCAAGCCTTAAGATATCATGGAGATTGCCATGCTGAGGTTTGGGTCTGTGCGGGACCTCTCATCTCTTCCTTCTTTCTAAATTCTTCCATTTGGAATGGGAATGTCTTTTTTATGATTACTCCACCATTGTATTTTTCAAGCACATAATTTGTTTGATTTTACAGATTCACAGCTGAAGAAAAATTTTCCTCAGAATGACTCATACCTCAAGTATTACTCATGTCTGCTTCAAGTGATATTTAGACGAGACTTTGAACTTTAGACTTTAGAGTTGATACTGAAAAATAGTTGATACTTTTAGGGTTGTTGGGATGAAATTAATGTATTTTTCATTAAAGAAGGATGTAAGTTTTGGTAAACCAGGGACAGAATGTTATGGAATGAATGTTTATATCTTCCCCAAATTAAAAAAAATCTTAACCCACAATGAGATGGTATTAGAAACAAGGGCCTTTAAGAAGTAATTAAGTAATGAGAGAAGAGCTCCATGAATAGAATGTGTCCTTATAAGAAGAGATATGAGAGGTTATTTCTTACTCAATCATTGAGGATTCAAGGACAAGATGACCATCTACCAACCAGGATGAGTACCTTTACTGGATACTGAATCCGCCAATCTCCAGAACTTCCCTGTCTCCAGAACTATAGGAAATAAATATTTGTTGATCAAGTAACCCATGCTATGGTATTCTGTTACAGCAGCCTGAACTGTCTAAAACAGAATTCAAAAGTTCAGCCAGATCCCATTAATTGCTAAATGTAAGAGACGAGACCATCAATGGAGTTAGAAAGATAAGATTAGTCTTACCTTTACAAAAGCTAGCATGTGAAAGTGAGAAGGACCAATATTTTATGAGAATAAAGGTTTGTCTTATGTAACAAAGACTAAATAACAGTGACTTAAATAAGGAAGATGTTTACATCTCCTTGATGTAATAATCTAAGCATAACAATGCAGACTGTTATGGCGCCTTCATAGTCTTTGGGAACTAAATTTTTTTTATTTTGTTACTCTGTTATCTGAAGTGTTTTGTCTTCACCAATATCATCCAAGATTACTTATGATCACATCCACATGCTAGGCTGTAGGAGTGGGATAAGGAGCAGAAGGAGGAGTCATTTGATGACTTTAAGGCCACTCACAGAAAGTTTAACAAGGCTTTTTTTTAACAATTTTTTAAATTTTTGTTGAGTAAGAGTCTCATTCTGTCACCCAGGCTGGAATGCAGTGGCATACTCATGGCCACTGCAACCTCGACCTGCTGGCCTTAGGTGATCCTTTCACCTTAGCTTTCCAAGTAGCTGGAACCACAGAAGCATGCCTCCACACCTGGCTAATTTTTTGATTATTGTAGAGACAAGGTTTCACAATAGAGTTGCCTAGGCTGGTCTCGAACCCCTGGCTTCAGGCAATCCTCTAGTCTCTGCCTCCCAAAATGTTGGGATTAAAGGTGTGAGCCACTGCGCATGACTGAACATGGCATTTTCACTCACATTCCATTATATTATAGAAAACTCAGTATGGCCACATACAGCAGTAAAGGAAGCTGGGAACTGTAGGACTTTTTGTTGAATAAATTTTGGGGAAAAATGGGTGTAGAAGCATCATCCTCTTGCTCTTTACCTCCTCCCATTGATTCTAGTGGAATCCATTCCTGATCTTGGATTCCATTCCTTAGTTTTGCCTTTGCTGCTGCCTTCTGTGTTCAGGGTTTACACTTGACTCAACACACCTTAAACACTTTAGTCTTTTTTCCCTTTAGATCTTTCTTTCTCTTAGCACCCTGCAATTTAGTTCCTCGTCTGGATGTAGTTCTATGCAGCCAGCACTTTGGTCTGGGTTGCTTCAGCCCCAGTCAAGGTGGGATTTGACAAAGGGTCAGGCAGATTGTTGTTGTCAATTATCACCCAGGTCTTGCCACTTTCCCCAGAACGGGGATGATATATCAAAGATCATTTTCAGAGACAAGAAACATCATGTTGAAAGAGTAAGTTGCTTCTTTGGTGATGAGAAGCAAATAGGTAAAGAACGACTGCTAATCAGTGTTAGAACAAACAGCCTTCTAAGAAACCTGGTGGCAGGTTGACCAGTAGTGTCTGCTTTATTTAGATTCCTATCTCTGGACATTTTTAGTGATAGACAGAGTAGAATGTTTTCTTTCCCTGATTACATTAGTTGAGACAATACCAGAGGCCTGATACTCCATTTGGCATCTAGTCGTATCATCCTGTCTTGTTCTACTTGTCAAACAAGTTTGAAACTGTCACTAGCATCCTGACCAATTCACCCTACCTTGTATTCCTTGGCCCCAGACATCTGGAGAGTTGAGGCCCTGCCATCAGCGCTCTAATTTTCATTCCTTCTATGTCCCATCAATGCATGTTCTTGGTTGAAAGAAAAAAAATATTGGATATATGACCATCCCATCTCTGAACTTCTTCTCAGTCACATTTTATTTTCTGCTTCAAAAATGATTAGGTGCCGTGCTAGGGATGGCCTTTGTGCTCTGACCTGGACTCTTTACTCCGTTATCTGGTTTAACTCTCTCACACCTTCTTTGTGTCCCCTTTGACATCAATAAGTTATTCCTGTTCTCTACCCTAGTCTCCTCAATTGCCTTTTCATTCTGTCTCAGCTTCCATTCTCTGAAACTCCTTACACATCCTATATGGCAATTTTTCCTCAGCGGGGGCAGGGAAAGGACAGATAAGCTATTGCAAGCTTTCTTTTCAAGATTCATAATTACATTTCAACAAAAAAAAAATTGATTGCTAAGAACTGTCCCAGGTTCTGGTGATAAAGTGACCAAAAAGACAATTCTTGCCCCCAGAGGAGCTCACAGTCCTATGCAACAAACAAACAAACACATAAAAATGGGGATGCAATATGCAAATAGTTACAGTAGAGTATGTGTGTGTGGGGGGGGGATAAATGCTATACATTAAACACTCTAAGAATATCAATATATTTTGGCAATATACTTTGTAGAGTAAGAGAAAGCTATCATTAAAACCCAACAAGTAAATAACTCTTCTTAAATATATATACTCAAGGAACTTATTACAAATTGTAGAATGCTAGAAAGAAGGACATTCCTTGTTTTAGCTGAAAGAAAATAGGCTTCTCCAGACTGAAGAACTTACCCAAATGCATTATACATCTTAAAACAACCCTGAGATCTTATGTATTAGGAAAATTGACAACACTAGCCACCAAAACAGACAAAATCCTCACAATCTCAGCAACTCAACACAACAAAAACATATCTTCTTTCTCTCCTAGAAAACGAATATGGGCTGAGTGGTACTATCCATCTTGAAGGTAAGACTTGTGGAACATGTGGTCTCCAAAACTGTTCTAGTAGAAGAAGGGAGGTATGAAGAATGTGCACTAAGCTCTTAACTCCCTTGTCCTTGAAGTGACAGATGTCGTTTTTCTCTCAATTCATTGGCATACACAAGTTTTATTACCCCAATGTGAGAAATGTATAAGAATGCATGACATTTATTGGGCCCAAATTATCTTTGCCACACCTGACCTTCCATGTGAATTTCAGATCGATTATCAATGGATATGCCTCAGTGTTTGGAGGTGGTGGTGGTGGGTGGCAGAGCACAAAGAAGGTATTTAAGAGAGATTGATGGGTGGATAAATGTGAGATATCTCACTAGTTGTCACTGTTTCAGCTGATCTTCTTAGCTAGGTTGTGGTTTATTTTCCACCTTACATTTCTTGAGTCAGTCTTTATGCTCTTCAGTTGAAGGGCATGACCATCTTTTGTTCAATAGAATTTAAAAGAGTTTTGACAGTGCGGCATGGGACATTATTGTGTTAATCACTTTGTAACTATTACTGCAGAATAAAATTCCTAGCATAGTAAATAATAGCATTATAGCTGTCTTTGAAAGAAAAGGTCAATATTATACCTGCTTGCTGATAGGAGAGATTAATATACTCTTGCTATTATTAATAATAGTAATTAGACTCTATTGCTTTTTGCTGATCCGTAGGTCCCATTTATAGGAACAGCCTAATGTTCTTCCTGAGCATGACTTGGCATATTTTAGCACGTCATTGCAAGCATTGAAAATCAGTGCCAGGATCTTCTTATCACTTTATTCGCTTTTTGGCACTTAAATTTTGTATTTGTATGGACTTACTTTTCTACCTCTGAAACAGTTAGCAGGAATTTTTGTATGAAAAGAAGATCTTTTCTTAATAGCATTTTCTATTGGGTGATGCGTAATGATAGATTTTATATATTTTGCACCATTTAACACAGTCACTACTGCAAATTATTTAGGATAAGCATTCTTGTCAGGACAATTAACACTTACAGCAGCAAACTCTTCTTGGACATCAAGCAGGAGAAGAAGCGAGGTTTAAACTGAGGTTGTTATACAGGAAAATCTCTCAGGAGCAGAGACAGGGAGAGGGACGTTGGCTGTTTGGTGACCAAATGATCAATTTATTTTGAGTTAGTATTTCTCCACCAAGACTACCTTTGAATACTGTGCAAAAGGATTTGCAGAGATAAAAATGTACCAGAATGATTTTATTTTAACGTTAAACACATAGAAGTTCGTTTTAGGGATTCCCTCATTCAAATGAATTCCCCTCCATGTTCTTTTCTCTGCCTTGAATTTTCACTAATATTTCCAATTTTGGATTAAGGCAGTAAAGACATCTATTAAAGTGAACCAATGTTACCTAGCAGGAGAAAGCTACTTATTCTTTATCATTAATGTCTTACTGTGAATAATTAAAATGAGGTTTCTTCCCTCAGCTAAGCCTTAAGAAATAATAATGGTGATGTTTAAAAACTTAAAATTTGTTGCATGCTAGAGTTTAAAAGGCAAATGGAGTTATTTCCTTATTTGTTTCTTATAATAATCTTATGAAATAAGGCAGGCAGAGGGGAGCTGTTACTCTCATCTAACAGATGAAAAACCTGAGACTCTGGTCAATTGAGTCTTCAAGGACATTCTAAAGGACTGGATTGTGGAAGTGAGTCAAGAGAAAGGGGAAACAGGAAGCGGAGACAGAATTTGAGAGAGTTCATTCTTGTTGGACTTGGACTATTCATCCTGAATAGCTAAGGTTTGTGTCCCTGTGGGTTTGGAAGGTATGGAGGGGAGTTAGGGTAGAGAGAGGTGCTGTGAACAACAGTAGCGTTATCTTTGTTCTTTTTTTTCTTTTTAGTTGGAGTCCTACTTCATCGCCCAGTCTGGAGTGCCATGGCACGCTCGTGGCCACCCCAAAGTCGACACGCTGGGCTCCTTCCACTTCAGTCTTTCAAGTAGCTGGAATCACAGGAGTGCTACCACATCCGGCTAATTTTTTGATTTATTATAGAACTGAGGTCTTGCCAAATTGATCAGGCCATTCTCGAACCCGTGGGCTCAGGCAATCCCCACACCTCGGCTTCCCAAAGTGCTGGGATCATAGCCTTGAGTCACTGCACCTGGCCTATCTACCTTTTTTTGACCATCTATTAAGTACTAACCTCTAACTAGGCTCCTATATACAGTTTCATTTTATCTTTTCTATAATTTTGCAAGATGGCTAACATTTCAAATTTACAGATGAGGAAATGGGGATTCAGAAAAATTTTAAAATCTTGCTCAAGTTTATTTAACCAAAAGAGGCAAAAGATTTTCTTACTCCTAAATTCACGTTCTTGCACAGCCACAAGCTACCATGCAAGAAAGCAAACAAAAGAAAGGTCACGGGAGGGCCTTGAAAACAAATTTTCCTTTCTCCACATCTGTCTCAGGCTTGGCTCCTCTGCCCTTCACCTTTCCATTAACTCTGTAACCCTGCAAAGAGCAGGAACTTTTACCACACACTGACCAAAGTAAGGGCTTAAAAAATTTCTTCTTGGATATTTTGAAGCTTTTAAAGTTTCTCATTTTCCCTTCATATTCATTATGTAGGACGTTTCACATGTTGACTTCAGGAACTTTTCTATTATCAGTGATGTAAAATCGTGAGATTTTTTTGTTTGTATGTTTTGGTTTTGGTTTGGTTTTTACATCAAGGCAGGGTTTTTTCCCCCCTTATTGACGGCCACATGTTTTCCTCTTATGTCAAAAAATGACCTCCAATTATCTTTAGGAGCAATACAGCCTATCAAGAGTTTCTGTCCATATTTTTTTTCCAAGCTAGAAGTCATTTAGGGCAGATAGTAAGTGACAAAATGGAAGGCAGGCAGCTTCACTTTCACTTAGCATTTGCCGCTATAATTGCTGTAAACCAGAATTCTCCTTGATTGAAAGGTGGCCACTTCTTGAGTGAAATGTGGCAGCTGCTTAAGAGTGTACGTTAATAAAACATGACCATCTAAGGAGCTGCTAGTAATGATGAGCTGATACCTTTCATTGACAAGGCAGATGGAAGCTCAGAGGTATTTCTCAAGTTTGGGTAATATCTCCCTGTTGGGTAATCTTGGGTAGGCTGCTTAATTTCTCCATTACTCAGTCTCCTCATCTGTAAAATGGGAATAATAACACTTGCCCAGTTCACAGAGGTATTGTCATATTTAATTAACTCAGCAAAGTTCTCTGAGATCCCCAGATAAATGGTGCCATGTGGGTGCAAATGATTAGTGTCCTTGTTATTCTGATATTCACATAGGGTGCCATCAATCAAACATAGTTCTAGGTGAACTGGGCAGAGCAATGGATGCTGCAACCGAATTCAATGGCAGTTTGCCCTGAAGATAGGGCCTGTCACACGTAATGTCTCCCCAGAGAAAGTTTAAGCTGGTAGCAGTATTGATGTAGGTGTTCTTCCTGGCAGGATGCACAGAGGTGGTTTAACTAGAGCTAATTATGGCCAGCAATAATGCCACAACCAAGAACTTACCTCTGATGATGAAGGTAAGTTCAAAGGAACTCTTTCTGAGCCAGATAATTGGGCAAAATTTTCTACACCTTTGCTATGAGTAGCATTCAGAAGAATGTCAGGGCACCACAATTTTCAGAAGACTTGCACTATTTTTCAAAGAAAGAAAGAGAACCAGAGATAATTGTTATCCTTGCAAATTGCTTTCTGATGTTTATCATGTGTTTACTTGGGTCCTACTTTTGTTATTGTTGCAGAAATGTTATGTGTTTATTCTTGGGAGTAAAAAGAGTTGGCATGTGAGACTGGTAAGATGGAATCTCCAATCTCATAGGAGCTTTTGATCTACAAGGGGGTAAGACTGATGCAAACAGACATAATATAGAAAGTAGAGGAAGTGGAGTTTTGAAGAAGCTGGAGACAATGCCGAGTGCAAATGCTTTGATGTCGCATGGCTGATGTTACTAATAATGTATCATGAGCAACAAATATGTATGATGTGTCATTCCAAATATCCTCAATTCATGATCATCACCTTAGTATAAATTACCATCTTTTCTCATTGGACTACTTTTATAACATTCTAACTGGTCTCCCCTATTTCCACCCTTTTGTAGTATGTTCAACAAGACCAGATTACTCAGCCGAAGTTACACTTCTATTTAAACCTTTCAAGACATCCTTCCTCGTTGCACTTAGAATCATATTCACCACACCTTGGGGGGCTGAGGTGAGTGAATTGCCTGAGCTTGAGGGTTCTAGGCCCACCTGGGCAGCTTGGCGAGACCTCATCTCTACAATAAATCAAAAAAAAATTAGCCGGGCGTGGTAGCGCACGCCTGTAGTTCCAGCTACTTGGAGGGCTGAGGTGGAAGGATCGCCGGAGCCCAGCAGGTCGAGGCTGCGGTGACTGGGAGAGGCCACTGCACACCAGTCTGGGCGACAGAGTGAGACTCCAACTCAAAAACAAACAAACAACAAACAAACAAACAAACAAAAAAGAATTATATTCAAACTCTTACTTACTATGACTTCCTGGTTTATACCGCCTGTTTCTAAACTTATCTTATTTCACTAGGCTTCATCCCTCCTAGTTTCTTTTCAGTTTCCCGAAAACCAAGACTTGTCCTGCCCTAGGGCCTTTGCATGTGTGCTTCCTGCCTAGAATGTTCTTCCACATCTGACTTTTACTGGCTAGACTCTGATTCTTATCACTCTTCAATTTAAATGTAAATTATCTCCTTCTCCCTTGTCAATATCCTGTTTGTTGTTCCCTGTCATGGTATTTTTTTGCCATTTGTAATTATTTGTTCAATCATTCATTCATTTCCTAATTCTTAATTTACTTGTTAAATGATTCAATCTTCTATAGAAAGTAAACTCTGAGACAGAAAGAACTTGCCCTTACAACCTTATTTACTGGTACCCCGCACAACACCTGATGCAAACAAATGTGTGTGTGTGTGTGTGTGTGTGTGTGTGTGTGTGTGTGTGTGTGTGTGTGTACATATATATGTATACATATTTTTTAAGTTGAGGTTTCACTCTGTCACTCAGGCTTGAGTGCAGTGCCACAATCCTCCTGGGTTCCTCCTGCAGTGCCACTCCACCTCCTGGGCTCAGGCAATCCTCCCTCTTCAACCTCCGTAGCTAGAACTACAGATATGCATCACCAAGCCTGGCTAATTTTTTTTATTTTTTGTAGACAAGGTCTTTCTGTGTGGCTCAGGCTGGTCTAGAACTCATGGGCTGAAACAAAGTGCTAAGATTATAGGCATGAGCCACCACACCTGGACAAAATTTCCTCACATTGTTGAATAACTACTACCTTTACTGAGCACCTACTGTTGTCATATCCTGTACTACACACTTTATGTACAAATCTCATTTTTACATGCAATAACGTCAAGAGGCTGATATCATTTCACTGCAGTTTTTCATACATAAATTGAGGCTTAGTGACACTGAGACTCGCTGAAGATCGCAGCTTGGAATTAGTGAAAACTGGATTCAAACACAAGCCTCCCTGGCTCCAAAGTCAAGGCTGAACCCATCATCCCCTGAATTTGGAAGCTGAGTGAGCAATCTAAATGAAGGGGTCAATCATAAATTTCCTCTCCATGGTATTAAGTGTGGATTGGCTTGAAGGCATTTTTGGGAAATGGGAATCTAAGAGCAAGCCCTGAATTGATAACTACCTTTGTTAAGTACCAAGGATTTGGTGATTACTTTTTAGAGAAGAATTAGTAAAAACCTTGAAAATGAGAACAATCTTTTTCTGTCCTTCTTAGGAAATGTTCCCATTTATTTTTAAACTGCTTTTTGCCTGGGGCATCACCATCCTTGACTTTTGATTACTGTTTCCTGGAGGAAAGTTTAGAGGAAGAGAAAATTATTTTACATTAGGTTCACTTCAACTCAATTAAGGACCTGCACACTTAAGAATCAAAATAAATAAATAGTAAAAATCTGTTTTGATTGAAATGTAAAATGGTTGTGACTTTTCTGAAACTTTGCCACTTAACATGTGATATTTTGCTTGTGAGTTGAAATACTCTCATTGTTAATACAAACAGGATAGCTTTGAAAAAATGAGCAGACCAGGTGTGACAGCTCACGTCTGTAGTCCTAGTATTTTGGGAGGCCAAGGTAGGAGGATCCCTTAAGCCTAGGAGTTCAAGACTAGCCTGGGCAACATAGTGAGACCCTGTTTCTACAAAATAAATACATACATGCATACATACATAACAAACTTCAAATAGCAATGTGGTTCATTCTTTGCCAAAATTAAAATACTTATATATAGATGAGCAGGATTTTCTAACATACTATTTATTTTTTTATTCCAGTATTGTTTTCTGAAAAATTTCCAGTCACCTATGATGCTAGTAAAAAGATGCTAAAATAAAGCCATGGCTGTATTTAAATCAACAAATCTTAACCAGAGCAATCAAAACAACTGTAAAGACACATCAAGATGAAATTTAAAATTCTGTGGCACAGCTGTGGACTACTAGGAAACAAGGAACTAAACTAAGATTAAAATATTTAGTTGAAATCAAAGAATATGCCTGTATCCCATCGACTAAAATATACTCAACAGCAAGAGAAGTTATGAGTATCGAAAGTTGTCACTCTTGTCTCTTATGGACTAGTGGTGAAGTCAGGCAGAGTGATTGATAAATCATTATAAATCATTGCTAGGACAGAAGTAATCACAGGGTTCTATAGAAAGACAGAAGGTAGAGCCCTAGATCCAGTTTGAAAGAATTATGAAAGAATTGGAAGCACCCAGGCTGAATCTTTTCTTTGTTTTTTTTTAAAAAAAGGTTTTTAAAAACTTATTTTATTATTAAAATGTGGGATACATGTCAGGATTAGGTAGGAGTGGTTTACAAGCAGATGGAGTTTGCGCTGCCATCTGGACCTCATTTCACCTGGTTTAGGATCTGGTACCCTTCATGAGGTTACATCCCTTCCCTCCCTCCCTCCCTTGGCAATGTCCTGCTACTGCTGATCCTGTTCTTCCAATATTGTGATAAACATTCAGGACCCACATGTGGTATTCAGTTTGTCAAGAATGTACCCATGATGTTTTGAAGGATGCCAGTGGAATAAGAGTACTTGAATCCACATTTTGCTTGTCATCCTTATTTCTTCCTATTATAATTGGTTCTCTTCAGCCAGAGAACATTACTGCTCCACCCAGTTTCCAATTAATATTTCTTTAGATAGAAAGTAATTTTTCTCTTTCCAGCAACCATATAAAAACGCCTGATGAAAAGTTATGATTTGGTTAGCGTAACTTTCCTTTCTTATCCTTAGTCTAATTATTTTGATGGAGGAAGTGGCGTTTTCCAACTGGTCTGGTTTTGACTCATCCGATGTGCTAGAATTCAGGTTATTTAAGGTGGCAACTTCTACTTAAAACCTACAGAAAGAGAAAGAAGCATAACAGATGAAGCAGAAAGGATTACTGACCAGATTAAACAGTTGATACTTCTAGATACTATCTTCTAACCTGCCAGTGATGAAAGGCATTAAGTCTCTGTGGATACATTCTAGGTCACATTTGCCTAATGACCGACTGTCAGGATAAAATAAATAAACATTTGTTAAGTAATTTTATGGGCTAACCCTTTAGCACCTCCTTTTTTTCACTAATTCATAAAGATTTTCACCACATCCTTTGGAGATAGGTATTAGGTACTATTTCAAGTATGAGAAACAGAGAGGTTGAGTAACTCTTTGAAGTCACAGAGACTTCATTTGTTTTTAATTAGCAGTTCCTTCTTCCCTCCACCACATCATGATGGATTTTGGAAAACACTATTTGTAGTATAATGTATCTTCTTTCAAATGGCCAGAGGTGTGCAAATAGGAACTGTGTTTTGTTTTATTTTATTTTTTGCTGACTTTATGATAAGATGGTTTCTTTCTTCAAATTTTAATGTGCTGTGTCAGGAGAAAATATATAATGAGTGCTCTGGATTTTATGTCTTTTGAGCTGATTCTGTAAGACATGTCACATGTCTCTTCCTTAGAGAGCGTAATTAATGGGATGTATTGTTATTTCCATATGATACCATCTCTGGAAGAATTTCTCTATGGGCACACAGTATGGGGGTGGAAGGGAGAGGGGAGTAGGTGCTTGTAAATTTCTGCATTCATATTGAACATTTTCCCAATAGCATGGTACAAGAAAAAATCAATAATTAAATGGGAAATATTTGTTCACCTTTACAGAGATAGTTTTTTATTTAGCTTGGGTAAAAATTCTTTTGGAAGTGTCATTATCTTTGATTCTCTAGTTGTGGACTGCAGAGTATGAGGTCTGTCAGGGTGTGGTAAGAAGACAGTGCTTGGATCATCCAGTAAGAAGCCAGTCACTGCCCCTTAGGCTGGCTCATTGTTCATTTCCTTAATGTGGCACAGAATTCTCTAGGAATTATTGTTTTCCTCTCTCAGGTAAACATTAGGCTTAGTTACAGAGATGAGAGAGATGTATAAATCGAGGGGGGGAAGATATATCTCATTTTATTACTCTTTTGTGTAATAGTAATAAAAGTTTTGTAGGGAATATTGTATACAGTAAAACAATCATTTGTCAACGGGTAAACTTACTGAACACCAATGTCTGTTTTTAAAAGATCCCTTGTGTGCCATGAACTGCACAGTGTTCATAAAAAGTTGTACTCCAGGGTTACATATTCCTGTTTCCTCGATTACTAGAGTTTTCTGAAGTCTCCAAGGAAGGAGGATTAGACATTTATTGTCAGGAAGCACCAGGTTGCACTTTGTCCTATGCATTGACACATTCATTAGTCCAGACTTTAAATTTTCAATTACTGAATCCATAAAGTAACACTGAAGCACACATAAGCACATTCACACACACAAACTCAAATACTCACAAAATAGTTAAAAGTAGTGAATGAAAGAAGGAGAGAAAAAAGCAACAGTCAAGATGTGTGCCCCAAAGTTTTGAAGACTCTATTCTTGGTCTGTTATGTTAGTTTGTCCATTACAGACAGTGTCTCCCTGATTAATGATACCTGGAGTTATATTTGAGTCATAAATTACTCTGGTTGATTATTTACTATTTGATGTCATAAGAAAACAAAAAATGTTATCTTTTAATCTTTAGTCTTTAGTAGAGAGTTGATATGACTAATGTAGTGGAATAGGAAAAAAATTAAGAAAAATTCCTCACAATGAATTGATGAAGATAGAATATATTTTGATAATGATGCACACATAAAAATATATCTGAAGATGAGGATAAAAAAACAAAATTGCAACTACTTGGTCATTTAGAAATTCAAATGCCAAAGACCAGTATAAATTATATGTTCATAATTAAACAAAGTTTTGAAAATATAGACTATTGTCTTCAGTTCTGACATGTGAAGCACTTTATAAGAAAAAAACTGGACAGTCTGAGAACCAATGACTTTTTCTTGGACCAATCAGAAAACCAAGGTCTTAGGGCAAATCACTACCCTTAAATCTCTAGAGGTAGGTGCATACAGAGATATAGTCTGGATTTGCATACATAGAACAGAAGTCCTGGAGACATAAACAAGTAAGAACACTTAAGTAATAACACTCTTCATTCAGGCTGCTATAACAAAATACCATAAACAAGATGATGTAGTTCTCCCAATTCTGGAACCTGAGAAGTCCCAGATCAAGACACCAGCAGATTTGGTATTTGGTGAGGACCTGCTTCCTGGCTCATAGATGGTACCTTCCAATTATGTCCTTATAAAGTGGAAGAGGTGAGGATTCTCTTTCAGGTCTGTTTCATAAAACCACTATTCCCATTGATGAGAGATATACCCTCATGACCTAGTCACCTTCAAAACCTCACCTCCTAATAGCATTCTTTGGGTGTTAAGATATCAACATATAGATTTGTGGGCACACAAATATAAGGACCATAACAAGTGGTCATTTTGGTAAGTTGTTTGATGTTGAGTGTGGACTAGCCTGAGAGTAATAAATTTCTGTTTGCCAAGTCTTGAGAGGAAGAAGAAATTCTGTAGGTTTTACCTTTAGAAGCTCCAACAAGTTCCCAAGCTAAAGATTTAGGAAAAAATATCCTTAGGGCCCTGGTAGGAATCTGGGGGTTGGGGGTGGGGGCGGTGTGGGAAGGGAGAGCAATCTTTATGAAATGCACTAAGAACCTTCTCCATATTAAAGGGCAGATAAAAAAGTTTTGCTAGAAAATGTAATTCATCTTACCACAGCCACCTTTAGTCTTCCTGAATCACCTGAGAAAAGAAACATAGCCTAGAGGTGAGGCAAGAAAATAGATTGGGAAGAGTGCACCTAAGGAAGGTTGTAGTTGACTGGTGGGAGTAAAGCTATACTGAAGGAGAAATACCTGTAAAGATCACAGTTCTAAGAGAAAGTTCAGTAAAACACTGAAATTTAATTGGAAGATAAAATATGCTGTCTCGACCAGGCTAGGTGGCTCAGCCTGTAATCCCAGCACTTTGGGAGGATGAGGCGAGTAAATTGACCGAGTCTGTGAGTTTGAAACCAACCTGGGTAACTTGGTGTGACCTTGTCTCTACAATAAATCAAAAATCACCTGGGCATGGAAGTGTGTGCCTGTAGTTCCAGCTACTTGGAAGGCTGAGGTGGAATAATCGCCTGAGCCCAACAGGTCAATGCTGGGGTGGCTGTAAGTGTGCCACTGCACTCCAGCCTGGGGGTAGAGTGAGACTTCAACTCTGAAATGAAATGAAATGAGTTGAAATAAAATAGAAATGAAATAAAGCTGTCTCCTCTCTAACTTTACCACTGCCCAAACAAGGCTTTGGTGTAGTAACAGTGGGTTATTATGACTAAAAAAGTTACAATATATGGATTATCTCTGAGAAACAATATACAGAAAGAACCAAAACAAGGAGAGTAGAGAAATTTGAAGACTTTCAGCATGTACAGCTACAGAAAACATTAAATACAGACCAACTCTTTAGCCAGATTAATTGGAATCATCAACCTAAATAACCAATTTACCTCAATTCCTACTTTTTGGTACATGTCTGACTTTCAAGAAAAAAATCACAAGGCAAGTCAAAAGACAAAAACAAACAAAAGCAGTCTGAAGAAACAGAGCAAGCATGAGAACCAGACTGTGAAATAGCATAGATTTTGGAATTGCCAAACAGAAGATTTAACATAATTATAATTAACATGCTAAGGTCTGTAATGAAGCAAAAAGTAGACCACAGGTGGGTAATGTCAGAAGAATGATGATTTTCAAAGAAAGAATAAAAAAGAATTTGTAGATATCAAGAACACTGTAATAAATAAAGAATGCCTTTTGATAAGTTTATCAGTAGATATGTCAAGGTCATGGAAAGAAGTGAAGACAAGTCATTAGGGACTTTCCAAACAAAATACAGCAAGATAAAAAAAAAACTTTAAAAGCAGAATAGACATCCAAGAACTGTGAGGCAATATTGAAAGGTATAATAATAACATTCACATAAGAAAAGAAAGATAAAGCAGAATAATATTTAAAGTATTAAAAACTAAGCCTTTAAAAAATTAACAAAGAACAGAAACTTACTAATCCAGGAAGCTCAGAAAACACAAAGTAAGATAAATATCCAAAATGCTATTTGTAGGCATATTGTATTAAACCTGCAGAAGAAACTGAAATAGAGGAATCTTGAGAAAAATCAAAAGGGAGGAATAAAAAAAAAAAAAAAAACATATCTATAGAGGAACAAGAAGAATAATTACTGCAGACTTTCAATCAGAAACAATGCAAGCAGTAAGAAAATGGAGTGAAATATTTAAAGTACTAGAAAAGAAAACCACTTACCAATCTAGAATTTATACCCAACAAAATTATTGTTTAAAAGTGCAAGAAAATATACCATAAGGAAGGGGTTGGCAATGGTGGGAAATTACTATGGAATGGGGGGTGGGATTGGCAGTTGAGGAAAACTGGCAGGGGAGGGAGGGGCATACCTCATCAAGAAGGGTACCTGCACAGTGAACATTTGTATACTTACATTGAACTGTACTCCACATCTTTAAAATAAAGTAAAATGAAATATTTTTTCTACTTAAAAAAAATAAAAGTGCAAGAAAAATTAAAAACTTTCTCAGACTAATAAAACCTGAGATGATTATCATCAGCAAACCTACCTTGCAAAACAATTTTAAAAGAAATTCTCCAGGCATAGGAAAAATGATATATGTTATGAACCTCATCCTTAGACAAAGCCTCTAAGAATATAATCAGAGTGAAATGAAGTCATAAGGATGGTCTTGATCTGATGGGATTAGTGTCTTTATGACAAGAGACACTTTTCTCTCTTTCCGTCTTTCCCCCATGTGAGGGCATAGTAGAGAGTTGGCAGGAAGATAACTCTCACCAGAAACTCTACTTGCACCTTGATCACAGACTTCCAGCTTTCAGAATTGTGAGATAATAGATTTTTGTTGTTTAATTCAGTGTCCATGGTATTGTTATTGGCAGCCCTAGCAGACTAATACAATATAGGTTAGAAACTGATCTACATAAATAAAGTACAGGGGTGGAAGTAAATCCTCCTCTTTGCTCACTGAAGATTCACTGAAAAAGAATTGACAAAAAGCAGATTAATAGAAGAAAAAAAGCATACATTTATTTTAATATGCATAAACCAGGGAGTCATAAGCAAAACTTTGAAAAGAGGTCAGTTGGTTGAGGTTTAAATGCTTTCTTCATAGGGGGAGATATATGGAACCAGGATAAAATCATTATTTTGTAAATGATTCTCTTTGGAAGCTGGATGGAACCTACACGTTATCTCAGAAAAACAGAGGAATAGATAAAAAGTATGTCTGTCCATGGTGACAACTTCAGTCTCTTCTTCTGTGATTAAACTTTTTTGGTTATTTAATAAGATTCCTAGAGAAAGGGGTCTTAAGACAATTGCATTTTGTTTGGAAAGACTTTTTCTTAATCAGATAAGGAAATTTCGGAGAGGGTCCCTCCAGGCGCTTTGGGAAAGACGATTAGAGAGATAGGGAGGTGTGGGAAGGTCAGAGACCTTGGGCTGCTTCTTTAGTTCAGCAAATCAAAGTGCTATGTTTTGGGTTATTAGTTTCTGAGTCTCAACAAAAGGAAAAATGTGGGAAAGGTAATAAATGAATGTAAAATAAAATTATTTATTTTTCTTATTCTTAATTGATCAAAAAGGTGACTGTTTAAAGAAATAACAGAAAAATGTATTTAGTGTTTATACTATATGGATAAGTAAAATGACTGATAGCAATGTTACAAGGGATAGAAGGGAAGTATTAGGAATACTTTGTAATAGATATTTGTCCTAAGTGTGAACTGACTTCATTGTTATTTGAAAGTAAACAGATTAATTTAAAATGTGCATTGTAAATTTTAGGGCCGTGGTCGAGACCCGCCTGGGCAGCGAGACCTCATCTTTACAATAAAATAAAAAAATTAGCCGGACGTGGTAGCCATGCTGCCTGTAATTCCGGCTACTCGGAAGGCTGAGGCGGAAGGATCGCCGGAGCCCAGCAGGTCGAGGCTGCGGTGGCTGGGAGCGTGCCACTGCACTCCAGTCTGGGCGATGGAGTGAGACTCCAACTCAAAAAAAAAAAAATTCTAGGGCAACAGTTAAAATAAATTTCAAATGAAATATAATTAATATACTAAGTGAGGAGATAAAATAGCATCAGATAAATGCTCAATTACAGAGAAGAAAGAAAAAAAGGGGAAACAAAGAATAAATTCAATGAATAAAATAGTTACTAACATACCATATGTTAATCCAACTATATCAATAATTACTTTAAGTATGTATAGTCTAAACACTCCAATGAAAAGTAAGAGATTATCAGAATAAGGATTTTATTTTTTTAGTTGTAGTCTCACTCTGTGCCCAGGCTGAAGTGCAGTGACACACTCATGGCCACTGCAGTAGCGACCAGCTGGGCTTAGGTGACCCTTCCACCTCAGCCTTCCAAGTAGCTGGAACCATAGGTGTGTGCCACTGTGCCTGGCTAACTTTTTGATTTATTGTAGAGACAAAGCCTCGTCAAGGTGCTCAGGCTGGTCTTGAAACCCTGGACTCAGGTAATCCTTTCGCTTCTGCCTCCCAAAGTACTGGGATTACAGGCATGAGCCACCACACCCAGCCAGAATGAATTTTTAAAAACTTTTATTTTGTCTATAAGAAACCCATTTTAAATATAGAGACGAAAATTAAAAGTAAAGAAATAGAAGAAATATACTTAGTAGTAAAAATAATAAAATGACAAGTTAAATACATTTCAAAAGAAGCAGACTTTTTAATAAGTAAAATTATAAAGGATAAATAAGGGCATCACATAATGATAAGAAGTCAGTTATCAAAGAAGTTATAACAAGTCTAAAAGTATACATACCTAATAGCTCAGCATCAAAATACACAAAGCAGAAACTGAAAGAATTGAAAAATCAAATAGATAAATTTATGATTACATTTAGAAATCTCAGTTCTTTGAGTTGGAGATCTCTCTGTCAGTAACTGATAGATTTAGCAGGCAGAATGGAAAGAATATACATGACCTGAACAGTGCTCTCAATTAGCTTGATCTAATAAGCATTTATAGAATACTCCACCCAATAACATAGAACACTTATTCTTTTCAAACTCACATGAAACATTTACCAAGATAAACTACATTCTGGACCAGAAGACACAACTTAAAAAATTTTTAAATAACAGAAATCATACAAAATCTGCTCTTAAGCCACAATATCATTAAGCTAGAATAAATAATAGAAATATAGCCAGAAATCCCCAAATATTTGATAATCTTCTAAATAACTCATGGATTAAAGATGTTTTGAGAAATTTTAAAATACAGTCTGAATTAAGTGAAGATGGAAATATAACTTAAACTTAGTGAGACAGAGCAAAAGCATCACTTTTAGTTAAATTTACAGCATTGAGTGCATATATTAGAAATAAATAATGATCTAAAGTCAATTATTTAAGCACTACCTTAGGACATTAGAAAAAGAATAACAAATTAAATTCAAAACAAGCAGAATAAAAGAAAGAATACAAACTAGAGAGGAGATCAATTTAATTGAAAACAGGAAAATAAAAATAGAAATCAACAAAATGAAAAGCTGATTCTTGAAAAAGATGAATAAAATTGATAAGCCTCTAACTGTATTAACCAAGGCAAAAAAATAAAACAGTCACACATTTTTAATAAATAAAAAGGGACCATTATTACTTACTCCACAGACATTAAAAGGATAATAAAATATCATTAAGAGCAAATTTAAGATCACAAATTTGATAGCATAAATAAAATGGACCAATTCCTTGAAAAACACAAACTACCACAACTCAAACAAGTAGAGTTAGATGAGTTGAATAGCACATCTGCTAAGTGAATTGAACCAGTAATTCAAAACATTCCAAAAAGAAAGCATTAGGAAAAGATAGCTCCCCCAGTAAATTATACCAAACATGTAAGGAAAAAGATGATACTAAATTTCCATGAACTCTTTTAGAAAATAGAAGCATAAGGAACTCTTTCTTATTCAGTCTATGAAGTTAGCCTTCCTTAATCCCAAAACCAGATACAGCTATTTCAGGAAAATAGAATTACAGACTAATATCTTTCATGAACATTGATATAAAAATCCTCAACAAAATATTAACAAATTGAATTCAATTATTTATAAAAAGAATTATACATCATGACAAAATGTGATTTATTCTGGGAAGACAGAACTAGTTAAACACTTAAAAGTCAACCAACGTAATTTGCCATATCAAGAAACTAATGAAGACAAAACATATAATCACATAAATTGAGACAGAAAATACATTTGACAAAATCTATCATGTATTCATGATAAAAAAAGAAACTCTCAGAAAACTAGGCATAAAAGGGAACTTAATCTAATAAAGAACATTTATAAAAAATTCTTAGCTAGCATTGTACTTAATGGTGAGAGACTAGACATTTTCCCTAAGATGAGAAATAAGGCAAAGATGCTCTCTCTCAGCACTCCTATTCATCATCATACAGGAAGTCCAGTTACACCAATACAAGAAGAAAAAAAAAAGGTATGCAGGTTGAAAAGGAAGAGATAAACTGTCTTTATTTGCAGATTATGTAATTTTCTATGTATAAAACCCTAAATAATGCATTTTTAAAAATAAGTAAATAAATAAAAGCAGCTCCTGGAACTAATAAGCTAATATAGCATGCTGTAGTATGTAATGTCAAGATGCAAAAGTCAATTGTTTTCTTATGTTCTAGAAATAAACAGAGATTTAGAAACTAAAAACAAGATACAATTTTAAAAAGCAATACAATTTAAAATACTTAAGAATAATTCTAACAAATTATGTACAGCATCTACATATGAATAAATACAAAATTGATAAATAAAAAATTCAAAGAAATAAATAGTCCATGTTATTTGATGTATCAATATTATTGAGATGAAAAATCTTCTTAAATTAGTCTGTAGTACAATCTCAGTAAAAATCTTAAACTATATCATAGATATAAGAAAACATTCAACACAATACTGAAGAAAAACAAAGTTGGAAGACATACTGAATTTGAAGACTTACTATAAAGCTACAGTATTCACGATAGCATGGTATTGATGAGAGATAGACACATAAATCACTGAAATAGACCAGAGATCCCCAAATAGACTAACACAGATAACATCAACTAATTTTTTATAAAAAGGCAAAGACAATTAAATCAAGAAAGAATAGTTTCTGTACCCAATGGTGAAGTAATAGGATGTCTATTTCAAAACAATAATAACAATCTGAGACCCCGACTACATACCTTGCACAAATATTAATTCAAAATCAATCAAAAACCTAAACTACAAAGCTATAAACTTCTAAGATAAAAATTAAATAAAATTAAAACTTCTAAAATAAAACATGAAAAAAATTCTATGTGCCTTTCAGTCTGTGGATGAGTTTTTAGATACAATACCAAAAATTTGACTCATAAGAGAAAAAATAAGTTACACTTTATTAAAATTAAAATCTTTTAATCTGTGACAGTCAGTTAAGAGAATGAAAAGATAAGCCACAGATTGAGAAAAACCACCTGCAGACATATAATTTTTAAAGAGTTTTTAATCCAAATATATAAAAAAAACTTTTAAAACGCAACAATAAGAAAACAAAAAAATCTCATGTTTAAGAAAAATGGGCGAAATTTCTGAAGCGATATCTCACAAAATAAAATAAGCAGATGACATATAAGCATATGAGAGAATGCTCAAAATCATTTGCAATTAAGAAATGTAAATTAAAACAACAAAATTCCACTGCACACATGGTATGGCTAAAGTCTGCCTCCCAAAAAAACACTGACAAGAAATGAAACAACAGCAACTCTTATTCATTGCTGATGGGTAAGCTAATATAGAAGACAGGCTATTTCTTACAAAATTAAGCATAATGTTACTGTATAATACAGTAATTGTACTTCTAGATATTTGCTTAACTTATTTGAAATTTTTTAACCCCCCAAAATATTCTGCATGTTTAGTAGCTTTATTTATAATCACCAAAAAAACGACCACAACAAAAATACCTTTTAATAGATGAAAAAACAACTGTAGTACATCCTTACAATGGAAAATTATTTAGCAATTTAAAAAACCAACTGTTGGCTGGGTGTGGTGGCTCACGTCTACAGCCTCAGAAATTTGGGAGGCCAAGGTGAGAAGATTACCTGAGCCACGGGTTAGAGACCGGCCTGGACAACTTGGCAAGACCTCAGCTCTACAATAAACCAAAAAATTAGCCAGGCATGGTGGCACGTGCCTGTAGTTCTAGCTACTTGGAAGGCTGAGGTGGAAAGATTGTCTGAGCCCAGCAGGTCGAGGCTGCAGTGGCCACGAGTGTGCTGCTGATCTCCATCCAGCCTGGGCAACAGAATGAGACTCCAACTAAAAAAAAAAAGAAAAAAAAAAAAATCAACTATTGGGTCTAGAGAACACATAGATGACATTTAAGTAAAAGAAGTGAAAATGCATATTTAAATCAATAAAGAGAGACTGGAAAGGCTATATACTGTAAAATCCCATTTACATGACATTTGTTAGTAGTCACCAGGAATTTGGGGAGTTGAACGGGTTGGATAGGTGAAACACAGGAAATTATTCTTAGAACAGTGAAACTATTCTATGTGACACTCTAATGGTGGATACGTGATATTATGCATTTGTCAAAACCCATAGAATATTAAAAACTCAAAAAGCAGACCTTAATGTATACAAATTAAAATAAAATTGTTTATCAATCAGGTTAAAGGTTTTAGGAGAAAATGTATATTATGAAAAAAGATCTAATTGTATTACAACCCCACAAAATAAACTCACTAAAGGGATTGCAGGAAGGTGGAGAAGAAGTGACCAAACGAAGTAACTTTGGAAATTATTAGAGTCTATAATATGAAAGTCAATACTAACTGAACCAAAACATTTTCCTCTAGTTAATAAAGTTATTTCCTTTGGCTTCTGTGTTAACAATTACTGCCATAGGTGTATACTGGAATTCCACAATTAGGTAAATGAATAGTGAATGGTGGAGCTGGACTTATTGTTGGAGTGGACAGTTAGAGACACGCAAGAAAAGATGACTAGAATCATCTGTGGTAATGGGTTAGAGTTGGAGACATCCATACAGATTCATGTTTAGCTTCATGAAAGAACATATAGACATATGCATGTGTTTGTTTGCATAATGTGCATCATTACATGAGCTAGTTTATACATATATTTCCTTGATCTATCAGCTAAGTGGGCCTAGAAACAACAACATCCCAGTAGCAACAAGATTGCTTAGCACCCAGATCTTAGTTTTTAATACTATTCTTCAATAAAATAAAGCAGGATGTCTGGAGAAATGGCTAATTTAAGAACGTGGCAGGAAATATACAGTGTAAGACTAGTTGCTTATAGTGTCAGAAAGTAAGAAAGTTCTCAAAAAGCAAAAACAAGCAAACAAAAAACTCTCACAATGATGGGTGTATATCAAAGGGTTATGGGAAATCACTTGAAAAGTTTCTCATAGCCAAATGTGGAAAAATTTGAGCAAAAAAATAATTAAGACAGTGTAATTATTAATTATATGTGTCAGCTTTGCTGGTCCATGTTTCCTAGATATTTGGTCAAACATTATCCTAGCTGTTTCTGTAAAGGTATTTTTTAAAGATGAGATTGACATGTAAGTCATGAGAAAGCAGATTATTCACCCATTAGAGAGTGGGTCTTATTCAATTAGTTGAAGGCCTTAATAAAAAAGATTGACTTCTCCCAATAGTAGGAATTCTGCCAGAAGATTCCCTTTGGACTTGAACTACAATATCAACTCTTCATTGGAGCTCTAATCTGCTGGCCCATGCTACAGATTTTAGATTTGCTACTCTCTACAAATATGTGAGCCAATTCCTTAAAATTTATCTCTCTTTCTAACAACACACACACACACACACACACACACACACACACACACACACACACACACACTTCCTTTTGATTCTTTTGATTCTATTTTTGTTTTTGTTTTTTCCGGAGAAGCCAATGCTACTAACATAGGTAGCATTGGATTATAAACCCACGTATAAAAAAAAAGTTCATAATTACATAATGGTTTCCATAAGTATATAAATAAATGTGATGGAAGAGACAAATCTGTCATAGAAAAGAACTTCAAATAATTGATGTAGATACTCCTGCTTCAAAGAGGTGGATTTTAATCCTCCATCCCTTAAATGGGAGCTGTACATAGTGACTTGTTTCTAAAAACTAGTATAAGGAAAAAGAGAACAAAGCAATTTTATTGTGGAAAAATCTGATTTTAAAAGGAGACCAAAATTAACCTCTCCATAAGTCAGATTGATTGCATGTATTGCTAATATATTTGATGAGAATGACACTTTGTGATCTTCGTCTTAAAAAGCCCTAACCCCAGTATGGCCATGAGAAAAACATTGGACAAACCCCAATTGAAGGCCCTTCCACAAAACACCTGACCAGTGTTCCTCACAACTGTGAAGATTTCTAAAAATAAGGAAAGTCTAGCCGGGCTTGGTGGCTCAGCCTGTAATCCCAGGACTTTGGTAGACTGAGGTGAGTGTATTGCCTCAGCCCGCGGGTTCGAGACCCGCCTGGGCAATTTGGCAAGACCTCATCTCTACAATAAATCAAAAAATTAGCTGGGCGTGGTAGCGCGCACCTGTAGTTCCAGCTACTTGGAAGGCTGAGGCGGAAGGATTGCCGGAGCCCAGCAGGTCGAAGCTGTGGTGGCTGGGAGCAGCCACTACACTCCAGTCTGGATGACAGAGTGAGACTACAAAAAATAAAAATAAAAATAAGGAAAGTCTGATCAACTTATAGTCAATAGAAGCCTGAAGAAACATGATGTATAAATGTAATTAAATGTCCTGGATGGGATCTTTGGACAGAAATAGTATATTTATATAAAAACTGAAAAAATCTAAATGAAGTATGTACTTCAGTTAATAAAAAATTTACCAATATTGATTTGTAATTCAGAAAGATGTATCATACTAATATAAGGTGTTAATAATAGTAAACTATTTGTGGTCCATATGGGATTTCTATCTACCATATTCAAAACTTTTTTGTAAATCTAAATCTATTATAAGATAAAAAACATTTAAAATACATGTATACATTAATGGAGAACAATATTTTGAGTAAAGAATTTAACTATTTTGATAAAGCAATCATTTATTTTCTCTTATGATAAAGACTGAACTTAACAGAAATTTCTATAGGGGTAGGATCTCTCAGATAAAGGATTCAAATCTTCAGGATATAAGAGCTTTGGTTGTCTATCTGGGCAATCAGTACTGACTTATGAAAATCATCCTTGTCTGACAAGGAATTAATAACCAGAAATAAAAAGAAACTCAAACAGTTCAATAGCAAAAACTAACAAAAACTGATTTAAAAATGGGCAAAACATCTGAATAGACATGACTTAAAAAAAAAAGAAAAAACATACGAATGTCCAACAGGTATGTTAAAAAATACTCTACATTACTAACCATTAGGGAAATGCAAATTAAAACCATAAAAAGATATCATCTCACCCCAGTTAAAATGACTGTTATCAAAATGACAAAAAAATAACAAATGCTGGCAAAAGTGCAGAGAAGAATGCTCTCACATTATTGGTAGAAACGTAAAGTAACATAGCCATTGTGGAACACAGTACGAAGTTTCCTCAGAAAAATAAACATATACCTACCATATGACCCAGCAATTTCACTGCTGGCTAAATATCTTAAAGAAAGGAAATTAATATATCAAGAAGATAGCTGTACTCCCATGTTTATTGCAGTACTATTCACAATAGCCAAGATATAGAATCGACATAAGTGTTTATCGGTGGATGAAGGAATAAAGAAAATGTGGTATCCATATACAACTGAAAATTATCTTGTCATTTTCAGCAGCATGGATAGAACTGGAGGTCATTATGTTAAGTGAAACAAGCCAGACAAAGAGACAAATATTGGATGTTCTCACTCATACGTGGGAATCTAAAAAATGGGTCTCATGGAGATACAGAACAGAATGGGCTGAGAAGGGAAGAAGGTAAGGCGAATAAAGAGAAGTTGGTTTAAAGATACAAAAATATAGTTAAATATAATAAATAAATTGCAGTATTTGATAGTGCAGTAGGGAAATTATAGTTAAAAATAATTTATTGTATATTTCAAAATAGCTAGAAGAGAAGAATTGTAAATGTTTCCAACATAAAGCAAAGGTCCATATTTGAGGTAGTGGTTATTCTAATTACCTCGATTTAAGTATTACACATTGTATACAGTTATCAAAGTAGCACATGTATTCACAAAATATGTACAACTAATTTTTCAATGAAAAAATAAACAAAATTCTCAAGGTCATTGAGATGAAGAAAAAAGAAAATCAAATTTAAAATAGTTACTTGATTTTTTTTTTAGTTTGGATAATGCAGATTCTATCACTTTAATCAAAAGGTTGTTATTTCTTCAACTATAATGAAGTAAAGAAAGCATAATTCAAGAGAATTAAATCATATTCTACCAAAAGACATCAATAGATAGAATATACAAATTTATAAAGGAATAATAAAAACAAAAGCACTAAAATTTTTAATCATGGAGAGAAATACCAGCAAAATAATCTAAGTGACTTGAAAATAGCTTCCTCTGAAGAATTGAGAAAGCTGGATCAGGTTATGTGATTTTTGCTATCCTTTTCAGATATAAAGATTAATGCAAGCATTTGATTATCATTTGTTAAAATGTATACTGAATACACCCATTAGTACACTTTCCATGCTTTGTATTGATGGAAAATCCATTTTTCACCATAAAGCAATTGATTTTCACAAGTGTCCTTTTCATATATTACTGATTTGTATTCTATAAGCCCACCATTAAAGGACAGTTTGTGTGTAGCCAACTCTCCTTTGCCTTGGGCCTTCTGGTTTATTCAAGTTACCAAGGAACAAAAATAGCTGCAGTTTTGGCAGGATCCATTCTCCATTTCCTATAGGGAATACTCACTATTTAGCAAGGAGCATTTTCAAATGCAAATGACCCTCCAAATTAGGGCAGTCCTCCTTCTTAGAGCCACTACGATGCCACCACCTGCCTGTGTTCCTATTCAAAGCTGGTCTACTCAGCCCATATGCATCTCCTCCAGTGTTTTATTTGACAATCTGTTTCAGCTTCGCAAGGGAGCTAGCAAATTATGTATTGCTCATTTTGTCAAAGTCATCATTGATGACAATTCCGGCATCAAGAGGCTCATTTTATTCTGCAGATGTTTTTATCAAATAGAAGATAAATCATGGTTTCCCATTTTGTTTTGTGTTGTACTTCTGGGAATAACAGAGGGCACAAAATAAAACCTTTTCATTAATAAGGAAAGAAAGGAATGCACTCAAGAGGTTCACCATTGCATGATTCTCAGATATGCAGAACACGCACTGGTAATAGATTATATTCAGCACCCAGTGTAACAGAGGTGGGTGGGGGTGGGGTGGAGAAAGAGAGGTAATCTTAATTTTTAAGAAATTTATTACCTCTTATTGCTTTGAGAATTTTGGCCCCAATTTCCCTTAGAATTCCAGATTAATGTTCGCCATAGCATCTTCTAGAAAGAGGCATTATAAAATATTCCTGAAAAAATAATTAACATCAATAGTAAATTATTGTTAGAGATTGTCTTGATGTTCTCATGAAATGTGACTGGTATCTCCATGATTTCTGACATAAGGATCAGAGGTCGATGGATCTCTTGTTGTGGTCTGCTGAAATCTGTTTTTCTACTTAGATTTGGAGGGGAAAACAGAAAAAAAAAGTTGTGTGAATCTATCTTCTTTTTTATAAGATGTAAGTGACCAAAGAAAATAAGGACTCTTAAATAAAAACAAATATTTAATATATGCTCACCAAATGCAAGGCAGTGTTGTTCTCCTGGAATTTCACGTGTGATTTAAATGGCCAGGAATGTTTTCCTGCAGTCTCTAGTGTCTAGTACAATATGAAGTTCAGTGGATTTAAATCACTGTCTGGTATAATAGTTATCAGTGGTGGTTGACCAAATCCTAAGTGGATCATGATCCTTTCTGATGGAGGTGACAGCACTGTGAAAGGCAGTCAAGGATGGACAAAATTTTGGAAATTCTCTGGAGGATATGGGAAGTCAAGAAAGAGAAAGAGTTAGAGAAGTAGCTGAGAATAGAAAAGGAAACAGTTACTGCAACTCTAACTTCACATATATCATCATCATTGCCCAGTGATGTTCATTATGTGCCAGGAACAACACTAAGCCCGTTATACACGTTATTACTCGTTTTCAAAACGATGTTTTGAGATATGTTTTTTGCTATGAGAAATGGAGGATCACAGAGTTATACCACTTGCCCAGAAAAACATGGCTAGTAATTTCTGAATCATCTTGGGCAGTGGCTAAGAACACGGGATTTGCATTCATCTGGTCCTTGGTTTGAATCTGGACAATCCAATTTTTCTCACCATTAGAACATCCATGGACCAGTATCACTTTTTAAATGGGCAATTTATTTACTTATATATTCCTCCACTGTTAACTGCCTATTTATTGGAGGTCTACTATGTGCCAAGCACTCTACACAATACAATACACACACACACACACACACACACACACACACACACACACACAAATACACACATGCACACACACAAATTGTCATCTTTTCCAAAGCAAGCAGACAGGGAGAGATTAATGCAGCAACCTTTTCAACCTTGTATTTTTCTTAGAGTATTTCCACAGACAGACAAGTTATATCTTTTGTATGTCAGTGCACCTTTCAGACTCTAAGCAGTCCTAGAAACCCTTAGGTGTTTTGCATCAGCATTGCAATTTTCAATCTAAGGAAGAGATTCCTTCTTATTTCCCAATTATTCTTTATTAAGACTGAATAAAACATAAGCTGATCAATATATAAAGTATCCATAAAACTAGGCAGCTACAGTGACAACTTGTGCTAATTTTTTTTTCCCCCTCTTGCATTACTTCTACATGATTTAGCATTAAAGTTAAGGTAAAAACAAAGGAACAGCAAAAGCAAATAAGATTTTAACAAGCTTTCAATAGACTGACAAAAGGAGATGGGAAACCAGAAACATGAAAATAATAAGCAGTAACTCTGCCAGGAAATACAGACTCCAAATGGATCCTGAATGAGAGACTTACTTATTTATTTGCATCTTTCAATTCAGTTTTGCTTTAACTATTTTTTCCTCTTGTTTTGAAAACCATTTGAATTTATTGCACTTCCCTGTATTCTTTTACATTTTTTTAACATTCAGTCTCCTTATTTTAACATCTCTTTATGTTCAAATGTTTCAGACATCATTTATTCTTTTTTTTCTACAAATAGTAGAAATCGTGGAATGAACAGTTAGAGTTATTGTTAGTGCACAAATAGCTTAAGACAGATCGTAAAGTCTCTAGTGATCAAAAAACTATATAATGCTGACTAGCTTCAGCCGCGACAGCAAAAATTTTCATAAGCCAGATGCTTAGCTTAGAGCTCAACCCCATCAGCTTATCCTCACCATATGAGAATTCCCCATTACTTTTCCAAAAGGCCTATTGTCTTTCTGACCCTTAGAAAAATTCTGCAGTTTCTGGGGTCTTTCCCCAGCTTCATTCTTTTTGCAACTGCATATAACTCAAAATGATGAGGACACATGACAAAATATAAAATAATGATGGTGCATGACACAAGACAAACATGCATTGTTTTTTACAGCCATAAGCAAATTCAGATGGAGAATTTAAAAACAGAGGACACTAAAAGCATTTTGGATAAGATGCTGCCAATTGTAGTTTGAGAACTCAGGCCCTTTTTGTAAGCATAGGAGGTAAATAAGGTAGTTTTTATTTCCTAAAGAACAATATCGGATTGCTTAGTGAACTAACATTTTGAATACATTATTGTTCAAATTATCATGGCTTAGGGTACCTAAACACAACAAATGTTAACTAATTAAAATTTTTAAAAATAATTTTAGGGGCAATCCCTTTGGGTCCCCTTCCACTGTTGGAGCTTTTCTGTCCTCTCAATAAATCCTGCTTACTAAAATAAATAATAATAATAATAATAATAATAATAATTATTATTATTATTATTTTAAAGATGTGGGGTACAAATCAAGGTTAGGTACATAAGTGGTCATCGTACAGGTGAAATTTACCAATCTCCTTAATTCACAAAAATTATCTTAAGACTCAGACAGTTATAATATAAGGCAAGCTGTTAAATTTTCTCCAAGGTTTTTTTTTTCTCAGTCTGTGTAACTCCCAAACTCATTGATTATATGGGGGCATTGTATTTGTTAGCACTTCTCTCACATAGACCTGAGGAAATTAAATCCCAGACAGATCTTGTGTTGAGAAAATTATCTACATAAATACAAGGTGGAGATCAAACTAGTCATAGGGGTGACAATCAAAATCAGTGCACTCTCCAACTAAGGCTTTCAGACATTTAGCTCAATGGGAATAAGCGATGTGAGGCACTTATACCATGGGGTGAATATGATCCAAGGCTACATAAAGATAATTAGAGAATCTCAAATATGGGAATGATGGTTCTGTACTACTGAAAGCAAGTTAGGTCTCTACATTCCTGGAGGAGTTAAGAGTAAGTTTAACAAACTCTTGTTCAAAATAATGCTTCAGTTATTCAATGTATCATTTCTAGCTCTTTGAATTAGAAAAGAAAAAACCACTATAGGCTACAATAAAGATATATCTCCTTTCAGTCCTTTAAAGGCTTATAACAAGAAAAACAATATTATACATTCGAAAATACTTTACACATGTACTAGATACTTTGTTAAAGTGATTTTTAAGCCGGGTTCAGTGGCTCAGTCTGTAATCCCCCGCGTTTGGGAGGCTGAGGTGAGTGGATTGCCTGAGCCCGCGGGTTCGAGACCCGCCTGGGCAGCAAGTCCTCATCTCTACAATAAATCAAAAAATCAGCCGGGTGTGGTAGCGCATGCCTGTAGTTCCGGCTACTTGTAAGGTTGAGGAGGAAGGATCGCCGGAGCCCAACAGGTCGAGGCTGCGGTGGCCGGGAGTGGCCACTGCACTACAGTCTGGGCGACAGAGTGAGATTCCAACTCAAAAATAAATAAATAAAGTGATTTTTAAAATTATAATGTGGTCTATAAAGTGAGTCTTATATCCATTAAGATAGTGAAAAGATAACTTTTAACTACAGCAAGGGAGAGAACAATGTGCAATTCTGTGAAAATTAGAAAAATTATTTTTCGTGTTTTCCAACTTAAGTATATCAACTCTGAGTGCCAAATCTTTGTCCCATAGACTTATTGGTAGTTTATATGGGAAGCAGGGATTTAGAGAAAGTCCCAAGCCTCCTCCACAGTTTTCCCAACCAATATTTCCAGATCTGTTATATGAATTTATTTTAAAAAATAAAAATAAAAACAGGATTTTCAAAAACTAACAGAATTATCCAAGGAAATGCTAGATGGCATTAAATAACTAATTTGCCTAAGACTAAAAAGATAATAGACCTTGTATTAAAACTTACATAAAAAAACAGGCAAGGTGTCAAACAAAAGACACACATTTAAGGAAGAAGTCGTAAAGCAAAAGCCAGAAACAAAAACCAAGTAGTCAAAACTCAAAAAGGATATGCGAGAGAACAATGAAAAAAATAATAGAGAGCAAAGGCACATAAGAAACAACAATAAGACTTAATTTCAACAGAAAAAGCTATCAGGAATATGGAAATAGATTTGGAGAAATTACACAAGATAAAACAGAATGGAATAACATTTAAAATTGTTTATTAAAAAATGTACCAAGTACAGAAGATGGAAAAAGGAAATTAAGCACATGTAAAAAATAGTCTTTTATTCTGAAGATGAATATAGAACATATGGAACATAAAAATACATTAAAATACAAAATGAAAACAGCTTTCTTGAAATCTTTTTTAAAAACTTGCATTGGTAAGAGAAAAAAATATTTCTGTCCCCAAATCATCAATGCCACATCTTACTGGTGAAGTAATTTATTTCAAGGATAAGAAGGGAAAAAAGTCTCCTATTTCCAGTAGTAGAGGAACAGGTTTTATTAGACCAACACTCTTGCCAAAAATAAGACAAATTTCTAGATAATGTAGTCTTAAAAATTCATTATAGCATTAAATAGTTGAAAAGATAATGAGGAACTACTAAGTAAAAACTTTGTGGAAATGAAGAATCTCAGGATTAGTGGTAACGCCCAGAACTGACATAGAGAAGCCTATGCTCTGAGGGCATTTGTTGCTGCTGACAGACTTGAGTAAGCAAATATATATATATATATAAATATATATAAATATAAATATATATATTTGAATTACATTTTTATATATTATATATTTGCATATATGTGCTCATGAATATAATTTTCTTAATGGGTACATGGGATTTACAATTAGCAACTTAAGTTAGCCACTGAATTAATACAAATTCAACAACTTAATTTAAGTAGCATAAACATTTTTGAAACAATATAGATCCATTTCTTCCTCCTTTGTGTATTTTTTATACAAAATATATATTTACACAAAATCAGCCCAGCAACACAATTTTGCAGTTATTTTTTTATATAGTTGTCTTTTAAATCAGATGGGAGAAAAAAGGTTATTTCAAACAAAAAGACATTTACATTTTATTTTATATTTGTCTATATAAGGCCCTTTATAAGTGTTCTTGATTTCTTTGAGTTTCTTGATTTGAGTTTTTGTCTGTGTCCTTTCATTTTAGTATTACTTGGAAACCTGGTCTGTTACCAGTTGGTTCTCTCAGTTTTTGCTAATCTGGAAATGTGTTAATCCTTCACATTTAAAGTGATGTACCTAACCCAGAACTGTACCCCCATCTTTAAAATATAAAAAATAGATAAATAAAGCTTTGCTGGAAATAGAGTTCTTGGCTGACAGTCTTTTCTTCCATCTTTTTGAATATACATCTCTCTACCTTCTTACCTACATGGTTTCTGTGAGAAGTTAGCTGTTAACCTTTATATTCCTTGCATATAATGTATCACTTTTCTCTTGATGCTTTGAAGATTCCTTTTATTCATTGGTGGCTTTTGTCAGTTTGGCCATGGTGTATTAAGTTAAGAATGTCTGAGTTTATTCAAAGCAGTTTATCAAGCTTCTTGGATGTATAAGTTTATGACTATTGGTTTTTCAAATATTTGTTTTCTGCTCTTTTCTCTTTTGTGTTTTTAGTCTTTTCATTTGGATATGTGTGATGGTGGTCCATAGGGGTGTGTGTGTGTGTGTGTGTGTGTGTGTGTGTGTGTGTGTGTGTGTATGTTTAATAGCTCTATTTTAGGGGCAGTTTTAGGTTCACGGGAACATTGAGCAAAAAATACAGAAATTTCCCATGTACTTCTTGTGTCCAAACATGTACACTCTCTATCATCAACATTCCCCACTAGAATGGTACATTCTTTACTACTGATGAACCTTCATTAACAAATCATGACCACAGTTTACAATAGGGTTCCTTTTAGTGTTTTACATTCTGTGGGTTTTGACAAATGTATAATGACATGTATCAACTAATATAGTATCATATAGAATTTCCTAAAAACCCTCTGTGCTTCACCTGTTCACTCCCCTACCCTGATATCCATAAGTTTTTGAGACATTGCTTATTTGTCTTCATTTTTCATACTCAAATTCGATATTCAATCACTGCCTCAAAGTTTATTAATTTTTTGTTCTGTTTTTAAGCCCCTCATGCATTCTTTATTTCATTTACTAGAGTTTTCAACTCCAGAAGTTACCTTTTGTCTTTTTAAAATAGTTTCTGTACCTTATCTATATTCTCTATGTAGGTATCCTTCTCATGCTTAAAAAAAAAAACTCTTTAGACATGGTTTCTTTTAGCTCTTTGAATCTATTTATAATAGCTGATTCAAAGTATTTTCACAACAATTCCAATGTCTAGTATTCATCAGAGATAATTTATATTGATTATTTAACTCTTGTGCATAAATCAAATGATTCTGTTTCTTTGAATGTTTCACTATTTATTTATTTATTTATTGAGTTGGAGTCTCACTCTGTCTCCAAGGCTGGAATGCAGTGGCACACTCATGGCCATCGTAGCATGAACCTGCTGGGCTCAGGCGATCCTTCCACCTCAGCCTCCCAAGTAGCCAGAACTGTAGGCATGCATTACCACGCCCAGCTAATTTTTTTGATTTATTGTAGAGATGAAGTCTCACTAAGTTGCCCATGGGCTCAGGCAATACCCCCACCTCAGCCTCCAAAGTGCTACAATATATTTTTGAAAATGGATCATTTGAAATGATATGCTATGCCAGATGTCAAAATAAGACACCATTTCTCCTAGGATTTGGCATTTTAGTTGCTGCTGCTAATGTTTTTTTTTCATAATTTTCCTGTACAGATTGTATACAGTTTACATTTTTTGTTGAGCCCAGGCTCTGAAATCTCTGTGTCAGTAAGATTCATTTGCATGAGACTCTGTGTCTATCTGAGCATACATACTTTCATCATCCCAGAAGTTTATAACTCTGCCTTAGTCTTTACTTCCTACTTGTATATAGGTCAACCAGGGTTGAGAGAGTTAGACCTACTTAGTGGTTTCCTGGACAGGCACACAATCCTGCAGGTTTTTATAACTTTCTAGAAGTTCAGAAATTTTCACAGCTTCTTGAAGGCCCCTGCAGACGCTGTACTCTGTAAAATTTTCTTTTGAGACTTGATCAGCCTTTTTCTTTCAAGTGGTATTACCACTTCAGGAATCTGCAATGGCAAAGATCTGATTTTTTTAAAAAAAATAAACATCCCAAGGATAATGCTTTTCACACTGAGTGAGCTTTGACTTAGTTCACATAAACATAATTTGTGTGAATGTGAATTTTTTGCAGGGTTACATAATTAGTCAAATAGTAAAAGTTATGATAGGTAGGGTTTTTTGGATAGCCATAGATCTCCTCTGTCTCATCCAGTAATTTCTTTGATGCTGTTTTATTATTCATTTGTTTCAGCTTCCATGTTTGTGAGGTTAATGCGGTTTCAAAGCTACTTCAGCGCTAGAAAGAGTGATAAAAATAAGATAAGTTAAAACATTACAAGTCTTGCTGTTATTATCAAGATACAGTATTTTTTAAAATTCAGTCTTAGATTACTGCAAACTTTTGCTTAATGTTCAGAGTCCTGAAAATTTTTATCTTTGATAATTTTGTCAGTATTCCCATTGTTTTTATGGAAAGATTTTCCTTATTCTACAATTATAGAATAATTTTCTTATATGTTTAAATTATTAAAAATTTGACAGAAAATATCCTAAATGAGTGTACCATTTTACACTCCTACCAGCAATGTAAGAGATCAGTTGCTTCATATCCTTAGAATTATCTACATTTCAGAACAAGTACTGAGATTAAATGAACATGAGAAAATCATCAATTAAATTATAAAATATATATTTTTAAGAACTGAATGGTATGAATCTCCCAATTAGAAGTAAATCCCACAAACAATAAATGAATACACACCTGGACACCCACACACTCACATACACACTCTAATAAATAATTATGCAATTTTAGAACACACATAAGGCAAGATCATAAAAGCTCCAGAGGAGAAGGAATACAGCAGGCCTGCAGAAAATTAAGATCAGAATCATTTGATTTATTGTTAGCAATGCTGGTTATTAAAAAAAGTAGAAAGTTGCATTATTACAGACCCAAATGAAATACCTTTTAAATAAGAATTATATACAAATTATCAACCAACTAAAAGATGATAAACTACATTTTTTGGGGAAAAAAATTTTAAATATTTTTCTTCATTCCCCACTTCTTAAAAGGTTATCTTCACCTATACTGCACTATTCTCTTCTTTAGGAATTTATATCAGCATGTATTCCCACTTACAAAAAGAGAAAGATATGGTTTTCAGGGAACAGTGGTTCCAACCCAGAAAAATAGTAAAGGTAAGTCCTAGGATGGCAGTTTTAGAGGAGTTCTAGTGGACTATAAATCCAAGGTAGAAGTGAAGGAGAAAGTTGTCTCAGAATAAATTAACCAGGAATAAAAGAAAAAAATGTATGAACTTGTTAGGGGATTCTTCAAACTGTATCAGCATAACAGCAAATAATATAAAATAGTCTCCAAATGGTGGCATAGAAGCAAGATGGCTTTATCCTCCCCTCCTTTAAAGAAAACGAAAAACAATATAAAAATATACAGCACTGAGATTATCACCAAAAAATATACAGCACTGAGATTATCACCAAAAATTCCACAGGACTGAAATATGAGAAAGAAACAGTTTCTGGGGCCACAGAGAAGAAAACAAAAATAGTAGATGGTAAAAGAACTGAATTTCTCTATCTTTGACACCCTTCTCCCAATCTTCCCAGCACCAAAACACGACTCATGATTTCGACACTGGAAAAAGTAAGGTCAAGGTCCACAACAAGTTTTTCCTCCATTTGGGGTTCCCTGGTAGGAGACCTATCCAAGCCTCAACCCATGAGAAGCATCAAGAGTTCATGGAGAAATAAATATTCCTAAGGAAAGACAGGGTCCGAGAAGGGAAGTGAGACTAGAATCCCCAAACCTGGAAACTCTGCTCCATAATTTGGCCACATCAGAGGGCTGTTTAGTAGCACCATGATGTAGGAGGTTTATTCTCTTGAGCACAAACCCCTAGCCAGTCTTTCCAAACTAGCAGGATATCCTGTTGGGGACCTGTCCCATTGGGAATGGGCAGCACTCTGATACCAGAGTCAAGACAAACTTTGACTTAAGGCACCCTCTAGTGCCAAAAAACAAAACAAAACTAAGCAAAACAAAACAAACACAGTAAAGTAGCAGGGGAGAAAAAAGACAATTAACAGGTATATTATAAAGAGTCTCTAAGCAAATATATCCAATAAAACCAACACATGTCAGACAGAGAAGACAGGAATAAATAACTAATTCTTCAGTGTGAAGACATAAATGAACTTTCATAAGAAGCATTGGCAAACAGAAAACTATGACCTCCCTGGACAGACAAAGCAAAAAGCCAGAGACTGACCTAAAAGGGACTGTGATAAATGAACTCCCTGACTAATAATTCAAAATAGCAGCTTCAAAAACTCAGTGATCTTCAAGATAACACATAGAAACACATTAGACATTTATCAGATAAATTTAACAAAGAGATTGAAATAATTTTTAAAATCAAATAGAAATCTTGGGACTGAAAATTATGTTTGCTGAATTGAAAAATCGATTACAGGTGGCCAACAGCAGAATGAAACAAGCTGAGGAAAGAAACATTAAGGTCAAATACATGTTACTTGAAAATATACAGTCCAAGGAGAAAAAGATAAAAGAATAAAAAGGAATAAAAATCACTTACATGATATAAAAAATTACCTCAAAATACCAAATCTAAGAATTATTGCTGTTCAAGAGAAAGATGAGCAAGAGCAAGGGATAGAAAGCTAATTCAAAGAAATAATAATAGAAAACTTAAACAACTTGAGAAAGAAATAAATGTCCAGATACAGAAAGGTCAGAAAACACCAAATAGATCTGACCCAAATAAGATTACCCCGAGGCATATAATAACCAAACTCTCAAAGGTAAAGTACAGAGAAAAAAATCTTAAAAGCAGCAAAGTAAAAGAAGCAAATAACATATATAGGAGCTCCAATTTGTTTGTCAATAGACTTCTCAAGGGAAACCACACAGGCCATGAAGGAGTGGGATGACATATTCAAATTGCTGAAAGATAGAATGCTGCCATCCAAGAGTACCGTGTCCAGCAAAACTATCCTTTAAATATGAAGGAGAGATAAAATTTTTCCTAAGCAAAAGTTGATATAATTCACCATCATCAGATATGTCTAATAAAAAATACTAAAAGGAATTCTTCAATCTGAAAAAAAACAAAAAACATTTACATGCAAAAAGAAAACATTCAAAAGTATACAACCCACTGATAAAATTAAGCATATAAAATTTTACCAAACATTTAAAGGACTAATACCAATTCTGTCCAAACTCATCAAACAAAAACAAAAACAAAAAAACAAAAAAAAAAACGGAAGAGAAGGAAACACCTCCTCACTTATACATGAGGCCAACATTACCCTTATGCCAAATTCAGGCAAGGATACAACAAAAATTAAACAAACAAACAAACAAAAAAACAACTAAGGACAAAATCACTGATGAGCATAAATGCAAATAATTCTAAACAAAATACTAGCAAACCAAATTCATCAACATATTAAAAACATCATTCAGCATAATCAAGTGGGATTCATTCCAGGAAGGCAACACTGGTACTACATACACAAATCAATAAATGTGACATAAAATTTAACCTCCTTTATGATAAAAACCCTCAATACTAAGTATGGAAGAAAAATACTTCAAAATAATAAAGGCAATATATGACAGCCCCACAGATAATATCATACTGAATGGTAAAAAAATAGAAAGCTTTTCACCTAAGATCTAGGACAAGACAAGGATGCCAGCTTTTGCCACTTTTATTTCACATAGTACTTGAGGTTTTGACCAGAGCAATAAGGCATGAGAAAGAAACTATAAAGCACATTTAAATTGGAAAGAAAAAAGTCAAATTAGCTTTTTTTTGCAGAGGATATAATTTCATATTAGAAAAAAATCTAAAGACTCCACCAAAAAACTATTAGAACTGATAATCTCAGTAAAGCTACAGGACACAAAATCACCATACAGAAATCAATAGCATTTACATATTTAAATATGTCAATAGTGAGCAATCTGAAAAAGGAATCAGGAGAACAATTTCATTTACAATACCTACAAAGTATGAAATGCCTGAAAATCAACTTAACAAATCATTGAAAGATATATACAAGGGAATCAATAAAACACTGATGAAAGAAACTGAAGATGACAAAAATAGAATGGTATTCCATATTCATAAGTTGGAAGAATTAATTTTGTTGCAATAATGATATTACCTAAAGCAAGTTACAGGTTCAATGTAATTCCTATGAAAATGCCAATGACATTTTTCACAGAAATTGGAAAAACATTCCCAAAATGAAAGCAGTATCACAAAAGACCCTGAATAGCCAAAGCAATCTTGAACAAAAAAGAAAAGATAGAGACATTACACTACTTGACTTCAAAATATACATAAAAAACTGTAGTAACCATATCAGCATGATACTGGCATTATTCAAAAACAAACAAATGCAAAACATATAGACATAGAGAACCCAGCTATAAATTCACACATTCAATTCATTTTCAACAAACGCACTGGGAACATACAATGGGAAAATGGCAATCTCTTCAATAAATTATGCTGGAAAAACCAAATAACTACATGCAGAAGAATGAAACTATATCTCTCACTGTATACAAAAATAAAATCAAATGGATTAAAAGACTTATATCTAAGACCTGAAACTATAACAGTACTAAAAGAAGACATTGGGCAAACAGTTCGAAATATTTGGGCAAAGATATTTGGGCAAAGGTTTGTGTGTGTGTGTGTGTGTGTGTGTGTATGTGTGTGTGTGTAAGACCTTGAAAACACAGGCAACCAAATAAAAAATAGACAAATGGGACTATGTAAAGCTAAAAAGCTTCTGCCCAACAATGGAAGCAATCAATAAAGAAGATATCATATACATACACTATGAAATATTATTTAGTCATGAAAAAGAAATCTTTTCATTTGCAGCAATATGAATTGAACCAGATGTTATCACATTAATTGAAATAAGCTAAGTACAGACAGACAAGCATCATATGTTGTCATTCACATATGGAAGCCAAAACCATGGATCTCATGAAGTTAGAGATTAGATTGGTGGTTACCAGAAGCTGGGAAAAGTTAGGAGATGGGGGTAAGGGGATGAAAAGAGATTGACTAAAAGATACAAATACACAGTTTTACTGAAGTACTAAGATTTAGTGTTTAATAAATCTGTAGGGTGACAGTTCAGTATGGTGACTACATTTACAAAAATTATTGTATATTTCACAATATCTAAAAGAGAATAATTTGAATGTTTTCAGGATAAAGACAAATATTTAAGCTAATGGATATTCCAATTACACTGATTTGATCTTTGCAAATTATATAAATGTATTAAATTGTCACATGCATCCTTAAAAAATAGCTAAATTAACAAATAATGGTATTTATAACCTCCAAAAATAGCAAGTTTTACAAAAGAAGGAAATATGACTTTGGATTAATGAACAATATTATATGATCACAATGATTTAATTTTTTATTTTTAAGATCAAACTCTGTCAAAACTAAATCATATTCCTCCCAATTTTTTTTATTCTTGTACAAAAAAAAGTTTCTACATGTTTTACTTTTTTGACACTTTAGGAACAGTGGTATATTGGTGAATGGATACGGTGACCATAATGTAATACATCAATTGAAGTGTTTAAACACAAATGAATTAATTTTTTAAGTGTGCTAAAAGACGTGGCATACACATAAGCAATTGAGAAAAGATAATTTGGTTTAGACTTACAAAATAATTTAATGTATAGTTTAATTCTACTTACAGACTCATACTACCTAGTTAGAAGGTAAGCACTATTGATTTTAAACTTTTAGAACAATACTTTGGGCAAAGTTGGATGGTATAATTATGGTTGCAAATCTTGACAATGTAAAAATAATAGTATTGCTGAAAGAACTTTGTTCAATAGAAAAGATATAAGGGTGCTATAACTTAAAAATATTTCAACATCCAAATTGAAAGTCAAAAGGTAACTGTTTAATGTTGATAAGTATTTTGAACATTTAGTTGTCCCCATTTGAACTAAAATAAATGATTTATAGTGATTGTCTGATGAAAGTAGGGTTGAAAATGAGCCAGAGGAGTAAGAGAAGTTCCCGTTTTATATCTTCTGTATTTTACTTTTTTTAATCATTTGCATTTGTTACTCATATAAGAATCAACTTAAAATATAATGTTGGTTTGAAGGAATGTCTAGTCATTAGCTTTCCCACACATCTCATCTGAGTACTTTGGTTGGGAGGAAAATTTAACCTCAAAGCACTCTTCAGCCTATTCATTGTTGTGATTTCAGAATAAGGTGTATGGATTCTGGAGTTAGACAGAAACTATTTTATATTTGACATCCATTACTTATAATTTTTTAATTAGTAAAATTCAACTCTTTATTACTGTGGTATTTATATGAGAATATATTTAAATATAGCACTTAGCACAGTGACTGGTTTTGATATGGACTGAATAGGAGAAATGAAGATAGGCATTGGGTAACTCTAATTTGAGACCCCACTCGCGGTCAAGTCCTCATTCCTCCTGAGCGACAATACATGAACTTTTCATTGTATGTGCATGTGTGCGTATGTGTGTGTGTGCAATGTGTTATTTATTAGGTTACTTACAATGAGTACCAAAGTTTAAGTGTTCCCCTACCTTTTTTACCCAATAATAATACCTTTTGAATTTTATTGTAAGTAGATATGACCTGTAAATTAATCATTTGCAATTAGACTGTCTTCCTTAAACTCACAAATTTAAATTTTTACCAAAAAAATTAATTTTTCTTTAATTTCTGCAATATTGTGTCCCTAGTTTTTCTTCTTTCTGGCTTCTTGCCAGTAGGATTTCTGAAGCCCAAAGGATAAAATGTGAGTATAGTCTTTTTGAGGGAAGAACCTTGAGTTCGAATTAGGAGACTATTTTGTTGAGATTCAGCCATGCTCACAAAGGACATTGAGGCTTGTGGCAAGCGTCCTAAACTTTGTGAGCCCTAGTATATTAATGTAGCAAGTGGAGTTAATGAATCTTGGTTCACATGATACTTTCATATGAGTTCATTGATGTTTTATGGTATAAGGAAAGGAATATACAAATATACCATGTATCATTTCTCTTACTCCTGGGTTAAAATAGCTGGGCTGTTTTTATAATTTATTTATTCTGAACTGACAAAATTTAGTGTGTTCTGAAGAATCTCTCTCTATGCATTGATGCTTCCTGTTGATATTATTTAAAGTCACAAGTGACTTTTTTTCTACTCTTATTGAACATAGAGAAAATATTTAATGAAAATAAGGGTGTTGATCAACTAATTAGTAGCAGAACTCTGGAGTCAGCAAAGAGAAGAAGAAAGAAAAATCTAAGTTATTTCTTCTTTGTTTAAAATATAAAAGGACAACAAATCTTACACTATAGGAAAATTTGGTTTAAAAAGAGCCTTTTATTCTGTTCACTAGAGGGTTCCAACCAGGCCCATTGTGTAAGTATATGAAGCATTTAACAACAACAACAAAACCTGAAGGAGGTTGTCTTCTGGGAGAACCACATTAAAAGTTTCCCAGCTTCCACCTGCTGAAAGTTCAAATTCCTTGCTCTGGCCTGCCCGTCCTTTTATGATTTGACCACTTTCTTCAGTTGTTCAACTCCTAGAACTTTATAATCTAGAAATATTTAACAATCTTTGAGTTCTCCCATTATGATTGATATCTCATTGTCCGGCCTCTGTTTGTATGGACTCTTCCTATTCAAATGTACCTACTTTTTAAAAATCAAAAATATCTATTTATCAGTCAAACCCTAGCTCAGAGCTCACCTTACCCAAGACTCCCACCTTCATACTTCTGATCATCCCAACACTCTCCCTTCTTCTGAAACTCCCCAATCTCAGTTCCTGGTACTTGTTTATTATGTCACACACAGCACCATTTTGGTTATGCTCAATGGTGGTTTTGCACATCTCTCTATCTCCCCACACTGAAGGTGGTGGAGAACAGACTGAGTTAAATTCATCAGTGTAATTCCAACATTGAACCAAATGTTTGAAGAACAATATACCCAATAAGTTTGTGAATGAATGAATGAGCTCAGACTCTAATCATGTTGATGATTTTATTAGTATGAATTTACTAGTTAACACGGTGTTTTTGTTTGTTTAATAGCAGCTTTATTGGTATCTAATTTATAAACCATAACACTTGCCCATTTGATGTGAACAGTTCAATGATTTTTAGCGTAACTTTCTGGACTTCCACTCTTCCTAGTTTTGGTAGAGAACAATTCTCTTAGAAATCTTGCCTGGACCAACCAAATAGTTTTAACATAAGGCTGAATAGTAAATGAAGAGAGGTAGTAAGAAGGAAGAAAGAGAATGTGATATAATTATTTCAATGCCTTCTATGATAATACTAGTTAACATGAAATATGATATTAATCACTAGCTAGAAGAGATGCACGTTTAAGTCAGATTTGTCATATATTTCACCTAGTGTCAATAAGTTAATTATTTTAAAACTTCCTTCCTTACTCCTTTCATTATAGCTTTTCCATACACTGTCTGCTATTTTGTGCTTTGTTTATGACTGCATGGAAGAGCAAGAACCATGAATTATATTTCTCTGTTTCTCCTCAAGCTTTTGGTACAATTTTGCACATATGAGGAGCAAAATAAACATGTAGTACACCAAAATAAAATACAAAAGAGAAAAATGGAAGAGGTTATGTTTCATGACACAGAAAACAGATGATGGAAATCATAAGATTACAGTTTAAAAAATCCGAATATCACAGGTAATAGTTCTTAAGGCTTACTCAGCTCATTTCTCCACTTCAAATTGCTAGAGGAGATTTGTCCTTTAGCTACTTGTCACTCCAGAGGAACAAGGTGTGAGAATGTTGCCTTCTAGTTATAAAGATCAATACACCTATGTCTCCTGATGGGAGGTTGACAAGTTTTAAATAGTCTCAGGCAACCTCTCATTACATTTTATGGCTGAAACCTAAAGAGAATGAAGTATTCAACTGAAATCCTGAGATCTTTAAGAAATAATTACCCAAGTAGAGGTGCTAGGGTAACACTAGAAAAGTAAGACCATTCCAATCTGCTCCTCAACATCCCCACACCCTCCAAGAAAAAATTACTGAACAAGAAATTTAAAACATAACTGTAATTATTTAAATGCTATGAAGCTACTTTCATACCCTTAGAGTTTAGAGGTCGATCTAAATCCTTGATGAACTCAATGCATGTTAACTGGTAGAGCCTTGAATTTTGGGAGTTGCCTATCAATAATTAATTGTGTGTAAATGTCTATACTACTTAACTTGGCAATGTTTTATTTCTCACTCTTGTCATTTATTGTTTACCCATCTATATTCACACTTTGGACACAATTTTAGAATTAAGCATCCATTTATTCGTACTTACTCCTATGTCATGAGCATCTTAATATTCATTTTTTTGCACCACTTACTGCACATTCATCCACCTTACCCATTCCTTGTTAAAATTGCCAGATACTTCCTACTGATTGTGAAGCCAGATTTGCTTGTGCCTTGCAATGATCCTTTGTGGAAAGTCTTGTTCTACAGCAAAGTCATTCTCTCTGCAAAACAGCAAAAAAGCAGGGTGCTGCATCATGTCCCCTTTAAGTAATAATTGGTTGCTTTGCAAGTCTTTAGCCCAATGCTTTCTAATTTGTAATGCACAAGGCTCTGTTCAAAAGAATAACATATTACATTTCTGTTTACAGAGCTCACACTTGATGCGAAAAGAGATAGAAAATAAGATTGGTCCTTTATTGGTGATAATTATACCAACAACATTGAGCAAAATATGGAAGGGTTAGATAAAAGCAAATGAACTTACTTTTTAAATTGAGTTTACTAGATGTAATCATATAACGAAGTACAAATCTTTTAGCTGTTCAATTAAAATTACCTTATTTTTTCCAATAATTTAGGGGTTCATTTTTATTTTATTTTGCATAAGTATTTCAGGCAATTTCCATAAATTTGCATTTTTGTTCAAAAGCCTTAATGCCAATTATGTAAAGTAAATGTAATTAATTAGTGCATTCTATGGCAACTGCATTCAAGCCTGGTTGTTTGCAGTTAGAGTCACCAAGATGGCTGAGTATAGGGATCTATGAACTGGTAACCCAGCAAAAATTCCTATCACACCCCTCCCTCCCCCAAACTGAAAAGTGAGGCTGGGAAACTCTTTCCAGAAAGATTGAAATATATTGACTATGGAATGCCTGAGAAGCTTCATTTCAGTAAACCAAATTCAGTGCCTAAAATTAGAGTGAAAGTTTTGCTTGTGCCATCTGCTTGTAACTGTTACTTTTGTATCTAATTCTCAGGCCATTTTGGCCCTATTGATGTCTAAGCATCATTCCAGTTTTCCTATCACATCCTTCTGCCAGAAGAGAGATGGGAAAGAGGAACACCACATGAGTGACTCGTGCTGTTATAGGAAACTTATTGTTTTCCGATTCAGGGTGAATTTGGGAAGCAACAAAGAAAAACAGCACTTCCTCATGTATTCTCTCTTGGAAAGTATATGCCATGCTTCCTAATAGGAAACAAAGAAAGCCTTTAGTGAGCCGGGCTCGGTGTCTCAGCCTGTAATCCCGTGCCTTTGGGAGGCTGAGGTGAGTGGATTGCCTGAGCCCGCGGGTTTGAGACTGCCTGGGCAATGAGACCTCATCTCTACAATAAATCAAAAAATCAGCTGGGCATGGTAGCACATGCCTGTAATTCTGGCTACCTGGAAGGCTGAGGTGGAAGGATCACCGGAGCCCAGCAGGTCGAGGCTGCGGTGGCTGGAAGCGGCCACTGCACTCCAGTCTGGGCGACAGAGTGAGACTCCAACTCAAAAAAAAAAAAAAAAAGAAAGAAAGCCTTTAGTGCTAACATTGGATCTATTTTAAAAACCATTTGCTATTTATAAGCTTGGAAGTGACCTACTCCTGATTCTAATCATCAGAATTTCTGATGAAATTAGAAAACTAAAATAATTGGTTAAACTGGACATGTCCATTGGATTGCTGCAAGTTCAAGTCTATGTTCTTAGAAATTTTAATGCACTGAGAATTGGGAAAGAAGGTAATGATTGGCCTTCTCATCTAACTTTCAGTTGCGTGTGAGGCATATCTTAGTTATTTCTTAAATTGATTTTTGGCCAAATGCTCCCTTAGGGCTTACAATATATTTTCATATATTGTCATTTAATGAAAATTCAGGAGGGCAGTGTGTGCCTTCTTTGAAAACATGGAAAGTCCCGAATTGTTTGAACTTGAAGTCACAAGTGTAAGTGACTTCAAATATGGGCGTCACATTTTTGTCCCAGGCTTTCTTTCAATTTGTCTTGACAACACCCTCAGGGGATCTTGTGGCTCTGAGGTGGTAGGTCACACAGTAGGAGGAAGCAGTCATGCCTGTCCTCACATGACTCCCTGGCATTCTGCACTGAAAGTCTTGTTTGCACAGATGATAGATGGCTGTGCAGTTGCCAGATTTAAATATACAAAAGGCAGAGTTCTCTTATGCATTACACAGACCTGTTATGTAGGGCAAGGTTGAGCCTGTCAGGTTGGGACAGGGTAATTGAAAAAAATACCCTGGCCTACTTAGACATGCCTTCTGGGAAGTTCTATGTAGGATTAAGTTTAAGCAAAGCATCTTGTTTTATTCCCTATATCGGGGCCACAGGTTATCATAATCATTATTTCTTATGAAGTAACTGGTTCTCATATAATTTTTATCTTAGAGATTTGTAAATGCCTCACTTTTTTACTGTCTTAGGTCATAGCAGATATAAGGGACATTACCTATACTTTCAATATAATAATATATATTAACACTCCATTAAGCCCACTTCAGTTAAAATTGATTGCTTAGAGGCGCTCGCTAATATGCACACCCCATGACAAGGCAATGTAATGAACTGAGACCAAATCTCGTGAGTCCATTAGCTTCAGATGCTCTTGTTGCCTGCCACCAAATCTGGTTGCAAAGCAACCATACAGCTTTTGTCTTATATTTAATTTTTTAATGAACTCTGATTTTGGAACTGCTAAGAGTGAAGGGAAATGTGTTTCCTCAGCAATAGCCGACACCATATAGTTAGTGAATCTTCAACTGGATATCAAGTATTTACTATACTGAGTTCTGATTGGTTCTTAAGAAAGCCAACTCTTCTGGAAGAAGAGTAAGTCTTCAGAAAGAACAGAAACATTTTCTTTTATCATAATCAATTATTGGAAAAAGATCCTAAGTAAAGATTTTCTGAAACAAAATGAGGATGTGTGTGTGGGGGGGGTTGAAAGAGTGCTTGTTATAATGGAGTATTTTTAGTGTCTAGTGAGTTTTCTTCTCTGCCCATAACCTGGTTCCCACTGAAGAATTAGAAAAGGTGACCATGGATAGGAGTAGTTGATTATATCCTTCTGTGGTGCTATGAAAGCATCTAATATCGCAAAGCAAAGAGATTTGCTTTGACATTTCTGTGATGAAAATGTTGCTACCCTCCTTGCCATTTTCTCACCCTCACTTGGGTTTCCTTTATGCAATGAGTCATGTAAACAGATGACATTTTGGGGTAAGATAACTTAAGTTTGATATGGCTTAAACCACCATCTAAATGATATTTTATTTTCTTGCACATCTATGATCTTCGCAGACAGTAGATTCAGGTTAGATTAGGTAAAATAAAATGCAGAGTTTATAAGAATTGCATAGACTCACATTAAGTAACAAATTTAAGTACAGGCTGAAACTTAGACCAGACATCCTCATCTTCATCAAAAAAATCTTCATATTCCTTTACTGTCTTCTAAAGATGATGGATTCTATGACCAGAAGATTCTTAGCTAGTTGAAAAGAGTGATGGGTAAGCTAAAGAAAATTTAAAGGAATTATTATGTTTTTTAAAAAGGAATGGGTAATGTAGGTGAAAGGAGGTGAAATGTGAAGGAGGATGTTTGCTGGCAAGACAGGGGAATGGACAAAGACTACCAGGAAAAGACAAAAAACTTAAGAGGATTGAGAAAGGAGACATGTAGAAAATGAATATGTGGGCCAGGCTCGGTGACGCAGCCTGTCATCCCAGCACTTTGGGAGGCCGAGGCAATTGGATCACCTGAACCCGCAGGTTCGAGACCTGCCCTGGCAACTTGGAGAGACCTCATCTCTACAATAAATAAAAAACTAGCCGGGTGTGGTAGCGCGTGCCTGTAGTTCCAGCTACTTGGAAGGTTGAAGCAGAAGGATCACCGGAGCCCAGCAGGTCGGGGCTGCAGTGGCCGGGAGCATGCCTCTGCACTCCAGTCTGGGTGACGGAGTGAGACTCCAACTCAAAAAAAAAAAAAAGAAAGAAAGAAAGAAAGAAAACGCATATGTGAGGCCAAGTTGAGGCTACAATATAAAATCCTCCATTTTACTCTCTAACATATCTTTAAGAAAATTTATATTGGTGACAAACACATTGATGTGACGATATTGCCTCTAGGTAATGAAGTGTGCTAGATCCAAGTTGACATGGAGTGGAAATGGCGGCTAACTCTGGAATACCCTACATCTGGGTTACAGTGTTATTTTGAAATCATGTTTATGTTCAGTTCTTAGTCTTGTTTATAAACTTCTCAAGAGTGCCTTTTAATTATTTAATCTTCCATGTCTATTCCCATATGGAATGTGACCTACAGAAGGTGTTTACTGCGTTTTGTTGAAACTAAATAAAATCGCTATTTGAAATTTTCTTTATAGCTGCCTCACAATGGGATGTCCAGGATTACAATAGTCCCTGCTCTTAAATAAATACATTATGCCCAATGCTTGTGTTTATACTTAATTAACCTTGTCCCAGAAATAGTTTTCAATGAATATATACTTTTGGTTTTTTGTTTGGTTTCATGTGTTGATTTTAGTTGTGAAAAATAAAAACCTATAATGAGAGATGAAAGCAAAAGTAAATTTACTGGAAAGATATTGGGTAGCTTGCAATATCAATATATAGATCACAAAACTACACTACACATACATAGTTACAAATAGAAGAAGAAAAATAAGGGCAGGAGGAACTATTCAGTCAGTTAGAATAAATGAGCACAAATCATGTTTTCAGCTCTTGAATTTTCTCACAGTTCCATAAGAAATAATCTGATTGGTTGAGCTTAAGGCATATACTAACCTACTCTTTGACTATACTGAGAGATAAACTGGTCAAAAGAGCTTGTAGTGCCTCCAAGGACTCCTTTGGTTCCAGTAAGTAGAGAAAATGAATGATTTATAGTGTCATCAAGACTTACAATCAGTGAAGAAGGTTTAACTCCATGAAAGGAAATTTGGGGCTATTGGAAAACACCCATGGATATTAGACAGCTAGAACAGTAAGTATCTACAGCATTTGGACATCTTCTTCCACAGTTCTCTTCATTTTTAAAGAACAAAAATGGTGGAAGCAGCCCACAGTGTTAACATTTGTGATTAGGGACTATGAGTAAGAGGCAAGATGAGAAGTTAAAAATATATGTGCACAGTCACATGTGTGCACACATTATCCACAAAGCCATTAGAACTCACAGAGGAACTTTCTATAGAGAGGAGAACACTATCACTTCAGTGAAAAGGGGAGATTTCAGAAATGAAACAAATGAAGACTCCTCTGGACTGGTTCTTGTTGTTTTTCTCTTGTTTTTGAATCGTTTTCCCCAGATGCCTTGAAGCCTAGCTTTCTTTCATTTATCAAAGATATTGTAGTTTCTACCACATAGCAATATCTTCTCCCAATATCCAACAGCTGTCTGTTTTTAAAGGGGTTATCTAGAGATTTAAGAGTATCTAAAAGAATATTGAATCTAGATTATGAATGGCTAAGAAAACTAATACTGGGCAGTTGTGAAGACTGAACTAGTGCAGGAACCCATCATTTCTATCTGTCATGGGCAAGTCACCAGGCCACAGCAATGCAAAATCATTAGTCATGTCTTCATGAAACACAGAGGCAAAGCAATAGCAAAAGAGCAGGAACTCAAGTGTTTCAGGAGAAGAGATTCTTTCTTTTCATGCTCTGGTCGTATTCTAAAAACCCTACAGATTTTTCTTTTAAGTAACACATCCTGAAAATACCACACTAGATTCATGCCAACTTGTATTAAATATGCAGCATAGTTGTAAATTTTGCTGATTCAGGATTCTGATAATCTTGTTGTGAGAATAGCATTCAAAAGAATTCCAAGAAAGGTAGCACTTATTACATCCTTGTAAGAGAGATTGGAAGGCTACTAAAGAATGTTTTCTAAATTGAGAAGAGGAAAATGTACTAGTAATATGCCAAAAAATCAAACTGAAGCAAAACTGAATTTGTTAACTACATATGTTTTGCAAAGCCAAGCCACTGCCTGTATGCCATCTTACATGAATTGCCTGAAAACAGCTTTTAAAATGTGCAGAGCATTTAACAGATCACTGAAAACCTAAATACCAAAGAGTCCGCTGAGGTGAGATATATTTAGCCATCCACTGTGCCTATGCCTGCATTCACCATTTTTGTCTGCTACTATGTCAAGGACTTTTTATGCAGCATTTTAAGAAATGATCCTTTTACAGGTTAAAAAAAAATTGATGCAAATCTGCATTGGAGGATGCAAACCTTTTCCCTAAAAATATGCACTTATGCCTGGAGACTAACCTCAGGCTCTGTCAGGATGCCACCACAATGAGGAAGAAGTGGTTTTAAGGACTAGAAGAATTTGAAGCAGTGTCTTGTGAAAAATTAACTCTACTCTCCCACCCCATCAAGTTGTATAATTTTGTATTAAAAGGCACAACTTATATTAAAATTTTCCACAGATGAAACTCATATGAATTTGAGAGTAAATATGCATCTAAGGAAGATAGTAGAAGCAAATTCCAGAAGGGTGACCTTGGAACATGCCAGAAACATGATAGCTCTTACATTGGTTCTGGTCCAGATGTCACTGAGAAAGAGGAGGCAAACAAAATTGGCAAGATCCCAGTTACTTTGCTACCAAATATCTCTGTTCCCTCCAACTGAATGTAGTTTTACCACATCAGTCATACTTTTAATATTGGATAAGCAGATGAACTTGTCCCATTCAATTACTAATATTGATTCCCTAGCACAAAAATAACATTTTGAGTTGCCTTGGCACCATGCATGCTGTCCATATGTAAAATTAAAGGCAGAAAATTAGCAAGTGTTCCAGTAAACATTTTTAGAATGGATTCAAAACCATGTCCCATTATGTTTCTTCTCTAAATGCTATGGAATAACCTCTAGCTGAGGACAAATATTCTTTCCAATTTAATAATTAGTGTCCCCAGTAGATGGAGTAGGGATAGAATCTAAATATTATATAGATATAGTTCTACTATGTTAAGCCAAACTTCACGCTGATCCAAAGGAAGTTATTGTTTAGTTTTTTGTTTTTGTTTTTGTTTTTTGCCAATTTTCCAAACTGGTCTGTGACTATAATGTTAAATAGACATAAATACTAAAACATCAGTGGCCACATTTCTTGTTAAAATTTATTTATAACTGAATCTAACACAGAACAAAGTATTTTAGGCTTGCATATTTATTTGGAAAGTTGGCATCAAATTATTTAGAGATATATATATTTAATATGTATACATTAGAATGAAAGATGATTTCAAAAACATTTGAAAAATAGGTGGTTTTATAAGGAACAATTTTAATTTTTAAAAAATTTTGGAATCATGGGTACATGGAGGATTAGTTGCATAGGCATATGGTGTGGAGGTGAAATTTTGACTTCTGACGAGCCCACTTTTCCCCCAGGGGTGAGCATGGTACTCACTGGGTGTCTTTATTTTCTCTCCATCACTCCCTCCTTTAGCAATGTCAGTTGCCTTCATCCTTGTGCCCATATGTGTCCAGTGATCAGGGTATGTTTATGAGTGAGAACATGCAGTATTCAGTTTCTTGTTTCTGTGATAGCTCACTTAGAATTATGATCTCCAGCTGCATCCATATTATTGCAAAGGACATAATTTTTATTATTTTTTATGGCTGTGTAGTATTCCATAGTGTATATGTACCACAATTTCTTTATCCAGTTCATCATTGATGGACATCTCGGTCAGCTTCATGATTTTGCTATTGCGAATAATGCTGCAATAAACATTTGTATGCAAGTGTCTTTTTGGCAGAATGATTTATGCTCCTTTGGATATAGTCCCAGAAGTGGGATTGCTGGGATAAATGGTAACTCTATTTTTAGTTCTTTGAGAAATCTCCAAACTGTGTTCCACAGGGGTTGAGCTAGTTTACATTCCAACCAACAGTATGCAACCATTTCCTTTGCTCTACAACCTTGTCAACATCTGTTGTTTCTGACTTTTTAGTAACAGCCATCCTGACTGGCGTGAGATGGTATTTCATTGTAGTTTCGATTTGCATTTCTCTGAAAATTAGTGATGCTGAGAGTTTGTTTATATATTTGTTGGCTGCTTGTATGTCTTTCTTTGAGAAGTGTCTGTTCATGTTCTTTGCTCTATTTGTTTTTATGTGTTTATTATTCTTAATTATTATTTTTGAGTCAGAATCTCATTCTGTTACCTAGGCTGGAGTGCAGTGGTATGCTCATGGCCACTACAGCCTATACCTGCTGGCTCATCCTATCCTGCCTCAGCCTTCCAAGTAGCTGGACCTGCAGGTGTGTGCCACCACACCTGGCTAATTTTTCTTGATTTATTGTGGAGATGAGGTCTCACCAAGTTGCCCAGACTGATTTTAAACCCCTGGGCTCTGGCAATCCTCTTACCTTGGCCTCCAAAAGTGCTGGGATTACTTGATGGAGTTGTTTTTTTTCCAGTTGATTTTTTTTTTTTTTTTTTAGTTTCTTATAGATTCTGTATATTAGGCCTTTGTCAGACACATAGCTTGCAAAATATTTTCTCCCATTCTATGGGTTTTTTCTTTACTCTCTTAAAGGTTTCTTCACTGTACAGAACCTTTTTAGCTTGATAAGGTTTGATGTGTCAATTTTAGTTTTTGCTGCATTTGATTTTGAGGACTTGGCTATAAATTCATTGCCAAGGCCGAGGTTCAGAATGATGGTCCCTAAGAACATCATTCTTAGGGAATGTTCTTCTAAGATTTGTATAGTTTGAGGTTTTGCATTTAGGTCTTAAGGAGCTATTTTAACGTGATTTTTTTTTTTATCAGAAAGGTATACCACTGGTTGTTACAGTATGCTCTGAATCCTGAACTAAATGGAAAAGATACATTGCAGGAGTGTTAAAAGTGATTCCAGATGACATCAGAAAGTAGAGAAAGTGTGGAATCATGAGAGACTGACTTTTGTCCTCCTTTAGTTTTTTCTACTCCTGGATAGTGATGTTTGTTGTAGATAGCTATGACTGTGTCTATATCTCCTTATTACATTTTGGTCCATGTGTATTCCTATTATGCACAAGATTTTGAGCCGATTTAGACATATATAACCATAGAGTCCTACTGGTAGTAAACAGGCCCACTAAGAAGTCTGAAGAGGGCCAGTCTAGCCAACCCTCTAAAAGCTTGCTGTCTGGTGATAATAGCAGCAATTTCAGGTCAACATCTCAGGCATAAACTATTTTTTTTTTAAAAAAACACTTAATTTATTTGATAGCAGGCTTTAAAAGTCCACATCCACATGATTCATTCTATAAATCTGATGAAATTTCAGTTTTAGGTACTTTGACCATCATGTTGCATGAAACATTCATTCAAGGCAGTTGTAACAACAGGTCAGATAAAGGGATCTGTGTCCTTCATGTTCTATTATTAGGCAACTAAAAATCTTCTTAATAGTGACCTACCACAGACATTTTAGTAATAATTCCCTAAAGTACAGACTGGAGACCTCTCTGCATTTGTAACACCCTGTTGATGTAATGATGAAAATTTTTATAAAGTATTTTTGCCAATCCATATATTTTTAATAATTCTACCAAAGAGAACTCATTTCTAATATAATCCATGGCATGTAACTGGATATTAATTTGACAATTTTTTCTGGTAATCACTAAGATAATTAGCAAAACATTGTTATTGGTTTAGGTATGGGTAACAGAAGAACAGGTAGACACCAATTCTAGAATAAGGCTCTTTTTAAAAAAAACCTTTAGTCTAGAAGAAGGATATGTTTATTTGTTTTCTTTTGTAAAAAACACTTTTTGGTACAGGATTGCCATAAAAAATTTTGTGCACATTTAATGTATAAATCTTGCTAAGTTTGGAGATACGCATACACCTGTGAAATCATCATCACCATCAAGGTTATAAACATACCTATCACCTTTCCAAGTTTTCTCTTGCTGCATTTATTACTATTGTTGTTGTTTTTAATCAGATCTACCTTTTCAGCTAATTTTAAGTATACAAGACAGTCTTTTCAGCTAGGTTGTATAGGTTGTTTAGTTTGTATACAAGCTAGGTTGTATAGGTTGTATGGGTTACTAGGTTGTATAGTGAATCTCCAGAACTTATTTCGAGATGTAAAAGTTTCCGAAATAGAATGCTAGCTAGAAACCACTGTAGTGAATTCTTGATTGGAGCAACCATCTGCATATGGGTTATAGCTTAATCAATTAACAAACCCACAGCAGTATCCTCTCTATTGAAAGATTTTAAAATATATTCCATTCATTTCACCAATGGCACACAGTTCTTGCCACTTTTGTTCCAGACATAATACAGCACTAGTTTCATTTCGTATTCTTGGTTCCAGAGATTGCCGGTGTTTAACTACCACAGTAATTCATTATCTGCTATGACTTGAATGTTTGTGTCCCCTCCAAAATTTATGTTACAACTTAATCTTCAATATAATAGCATTAAAAATGGGGCCCTTAAGAGGCAGTTAGACCATGGAGCCACTGCCTTTATGGATGGGATCAGAAAAATACATCCTAGTATGCTTGGAGTTAAACAGAGACTAAGTCCTAGCACTTCTGCTAAATAAATGTGTCTCCTGGACAATTCTTACTCTCTATGAACTTGCATGTTCTAATCTGAAAAAAAGGAATGAGAATCTTTGGCCTAATAATTATTATAGAGCTTTACACATGTAACATGTATAATGCCAGGTTTACCTTACAGAATTCACTCAAGACTATTACAAATGAATTAATTATCTAACAAGTGATAACATTTTTTACAGTTCCTGCCCTCTCACTCCACTATACAATGTAGTATATAAACATCATTGCAATTCTGAAGTGGAGAATAGAATTGATTTACAAATATAAATGGATTAAATTATATGTTTTGCATACATCCAATTTTGTCTTAAGTGCTCCATTTTGACTATAGTATATCAAAGTAATTAAATTGTTATTTATTTTTCATAGGGCTTTAGCATATTTTATCTCAATACATTTTATAAACTTTATGTGCTAATAAGCATTATCCTGTATCCTTATCATTAGTAAACAATTATGAAAATGAGTCACTATCTTTTCTATACAAATAATTGGAGTAGTTGGTTTTAGCTCATATAAGTTGAACTAAATTCTACTGAATTAATATGAAATCCCTGACCTTGTATTGATGATACTGAAAAAAAATTACTTCTTCAAAATATTTTGAGTATCTACTGAGTGCTAGATACTGTGTCAGAAGCCAGTGATCTCATTTAATCTTGTGTTATTGTATCCATTTTATAGATGGGAAACTGCATATCATGCATCTTTTTATCTGTATTTTATGCAGATTGCAGCTCATTATAATCAGACTTCTATTGTCATCTATCTATTGAAAGTTCACCAACAAATGTCATTAGTGATCTCCTTATTTGAAAAGAGCATTTTGAATTCTAATCTTGCTTGACCTTGGCAAAACTTAATACTGTCATCACGATTCTTTTGGGAATTCTTTCTGGTTTCTCCCACAAAGTTATTTAACCCGGCTTCCCTCCTATGTCTTTGGGCACTACTTTCTAGTTCTTTTATGGATTCTTCTTACTCTTTCTATACTTTAAATAATGGAATTTCACAAGGATCTAATTTCATTCTTTTCTTTCTTTCTCTCTCTTTGCAGCCGCCCACACCAATCTAATTTACTCAATTGTAAATTACTGCAAAAATTATTGCCAGGCTGACCATTCCCATATCAATACTTATAACCCAAATAACTCCCCAGAACCCTGAGTCATATTCTTAGCTGTCTACTTGAGTTGAATGAATCACAGTCACTTAGAATTTGATGTATACAAAATTGAATTCATAATCTCCATAGACCAAGCCCTCACCCCTAAGCTCCACATCAAATACACACACATACACACACACACACACACACACGCATACACACACACACACACACACACACACACACACAGAGAGAGAGAGAGAGAGAGAGAGAGAGAGAGAGAGATCCCTCTACTCTTAATTTTGTCTTCTTCCTCTTGGTTTTATTTCAGTGAAAGTCACCACTATTCACCTGGTTTTTCACAAACAGAAGCTTCAGCGCATAAATCTAAGCACTGGCCAAAAGCCAACTCCATTTTCCCACCTAATATCATACAAATCATGGCCTCTTCTTCATGCTGACTGCTACATTCAGACACTGGCAAATCATTCCAAAAGATTACTCCCTCCTTAATCTCCTTTACTACTTTCCTTGATTCTTCAGAATAAAATTTTCAGTTTAAGCTGATAGTTGGGTCATATGAACTTATTCATTTAATTTCCATGCTGCAAGTGCAAAATTCTCAAACCTGCAGAACATGTGACCATTCACTATGGACCAGTCATTTCATAAGCAGTAGTAGGTAAGTGATAATAAAGACGACGGACACATTCTCTGTCTTTATGAAGCTCCTGTTCTAGTGAGGAAGAGAGAAAATAAATTTCTGAGCAGAGAAGTATGATAATCACACATTAAGTATTTGGAAAGAAATAAGATGCTCTCTGAGATACACAGGAAGTGTACTTCAAATAGCCAGAGAAAGTCTGACCGTGGAGGTGATCTTTAAACAGAAAGATGATGGAAACCCTCTTTTGGATCCCCTCCCACTGGGGGAGGTTTTCTGTCTTCTTAATGAACTCCTGCTTTCTCAAACAACAACAACAACAACAACAAACCAGAAAGATGAAAGGACACCATGTGACATGCCCTTTGAAAAATGAGAGATTTTTTTAAATGTTGGATTTTAAAATTTCGTCTGTATTAGATTCAAATGAGAAAATATCAAATAAAGGATTTGGGGCATTTTAAAAACTTTTATTTACTTACTGATTCATTCATTTGGGGCATAGACTATTTTGCCAATGTTTCAACCATGGAATGGACCATACTTCGTCATTCATTCGGAGGCTACACTCAGATGATTTTTTTTATGGTAGTCCTAGGAAAGGACATTTTTGTTTAACATTTCTTGTTTCATAATATTTTGAATTTTTTGTTGTAGTTGTACATAGTGTTTGTTATAGGATACTCAATTTGTAACTCTGATAAAAAGTATATGCCAACAAAAAGGTTTTGTAATCTTATACACTACACTCTGGATATCTTATGCAATATTAAGTTATTAAATAGGGGTTCTTATTTAATAAAAACACCCAGTGTGAAAGATCACTGAATACCAAGATCAGTAAGTTAATAGAAAAGTAATAATAAAATAAAAATGAGAAATACACATGAAAAATAAAGATTCTCAAATCTTAGAGAGACAATTGTAAAAATACACCATTAAGATTCTACCAGAACTTTGCAGCAACTTGGATGGATTTGGAGTCGATCATACTCAGTGATCTATTACAGAAATAAAGAACTGAGTTCCGTACGTTCTCACTCATAAGCTGACCTTGAACAATTATAATGCCATAAGAAAGTGATTAGTAGTAGTGGAAAACTGTTGGGGTAGGGGGTGGGATTGGCAGTTGAGAGAAACTGCTAGGGGAGGGAGGGGCATAGCTCATCAACAAGGGTACCTACATGTTTATATACCTAACCCTGAATCCCACATCTTTATAATAAAAAAATTTTTTTACAGATTCTACCAGAACAGAAACTACTTCCACATTAACAAGATTTGACAAAGATATAATTGCTTATATTTGATCAGAATTGGAGATAAAGCCTCTTTCTGAATGATTATAATTTTTGTAGTGATAGGAAGAGTCCAGCCTTTTGTAAACATGCTTTCATATGCTGAGTAAGAAAGAGAACACTTTCTGGTCACAGGTAAAAACAGAGCCAAGAACAATTTTTTTAACATACAAATTTACCCAGTAATCACATTTCTAATAAATCAAACCATTTTCCACAAAAACATTTTAAAATATAATATACAATGCCTACACCAGAAGGTTAAATTTTTGAGTGCTGACCAAAATTTTTAGTATTTGAAAATGTTCTGATATAATACAATTCATTTAACACTATGACACATCAATGTAATTTATAGATATTTTCTGTCTAACCTTCAGACAACTTGATGAAAAAAACCCATCCATTATAGAGACTTTCATTTTTGCATCCAAACAATTCTATTTGATATGAGAACTGCCAAAAAAGGATAAGAAAATAAAATTTTAAAGTTTTCATCATATTTAGTTAAGAAAACCCATCAAACTCTATAACTTTATGTATTAACTACTTTTTTAAGAGACATCTTTTTTTACTGGACCTTTAATATTTTGGTGGTGAATTATTTAATTCACCAAGAGGAAAGAAAAAAGAAATCAATCAACAGAGATTTATATAGTACTTATGGAATGCTCAACATTGAGCTGGAAGTTATAGAAAAAAGAGGACATGTAAGAGTGAATCACTACCTTCAAGAAAATTACAGTTGATTGAGAAATTGCATTAGTTCAATGGAAATAATTTTGGAATAATGCAATGAGGAATGGAGATGATTGAAAAAGTTTCATAAAGCAGCCGAGAAAGGTTAGGTCTTGAAGAAGTAGAACTTTGAAAAGTTTGAGAATGTACGGAAAATGAGACTAATACCTTTTGAGCCCTACTAATTTCTAGATATGTTGCTAAGTGCATCGCACACATTTTTTACTTTTAATTCTCATAGTAACCCTGTAAGATAGGTAAAGTGATTCCCATTTTGACATTGAAGAAGTTAAGCTTAAAGAAGTGAGCTAAGTTACCAACAGTCTACAGCTTATACATGGCACCCATGGGGCTTAAACACAGTTGTCTCTCTCTCTTTCTCAAGTCTATGATAGTCTCTCCCATCATGATATTCTTCTATGATGGAAGACAGAGGCAAGAGGGGTGTTCATGTGAGAGGGAAGGGGATAATTTTTTTAAAAAAATCATTGTATACCTCGAGAGTTGTAGGTATTGCTCTACATTCAGTTGCTTGAGTCCTTGAGTCATCATTGAGTTTTATTTTATTTTATCTTACATATTAAATTTTTTTCTTTTGAGTTAGAATCTCACTCTATTGCCCAGGCTGGAATGCAGTGACATGATCACAGTATACTGTAGCCTTGATCTCCTGGGATTAGGTTACCCTTCTGCCTCAGTCTCACAAAGCTGGGACTACAGGTACACACCACCAGGCTACTTTGCTTTTTTTATTTTTTATTTTTTGTATATATGAGGTATCGTTATGTTGCCCAATCTGGTCTCAAATTTCTGGGTTTGAGTGATCTTCCCACCTGGGCCCCCTTAAATTCTGGGATTACAGGCATGAGCCACTACACCCTGCCGCTTGAATTGTTTTATATCTTCACTCTCTTAGCTAATGATTAACAGATTCTGTCATCTTCATCTCAAATATATCTTTATTGTTCTTGTATCTCTATCTCTACCTAAATCCATAACTATTTCTAAATTCATATTTCATTCTATCAGTATCTACATCTGTATTTATTCAGTTAACCCCTGAACGACATGGGTTTAAATTGTGCAGGTTCACTTATAGTCGTACGTGGGTTTTTTTTTTCCCCAACTAAAAGCAGATCAAAAATACAGTATTCTCAGGATGTGAAATCCAGATATAACAGAAAGCTGACTTTTCCTGTACACAGACTCTGCAGGACAAATTGCAGAACTTGAGTTTGTTTAGATTTTGGTATACACGGGTGTTTTGAAATGAATTTCCCATGTATATTGAGGGACAATAGTATATCTTTATCTGTATACTTTGTTGTCAATTCTGTATCTATTTCTATATCAACTTCTCTCTGCATGTCTGTATCTATCTCTATTTCAATCAATATCATTACAGCTCTCTCTGTAAATCTATATCTACATCTGTAGTTATATCTATATCTATACCTACATATATACCTACACTGAATACCCATATCCATACCTACTTTTGTCCCAATTTCATCTCCATTGGAGTCAGCCTAGTCCAAGTCATTTCATACTTGGATTATTGCAATAGTTCCCTTATTGTTCTTCCAACTGCTATTCTTAAACCTCCATAATCCTTTAAATATGAAAATGAGTTCACACTAATTTCAAAAGCTTTCAGAGCCTTCCTTTACACTAAGAGTCCCAGTTCATGTCCTCTTGACAGGACTTTTCCCACCTCATCCCCTTAAATTCTCCCTCTCAGTCATCAATCCCTATCTACAATAGCCTTCACTATTCTCAAATATATCAGTCATTGCCTCAGCGGTTTTTTTTTTTTTAATTTGCTTTCCTCTGCCTAGGATGGTCTGCTTTCAGAAATAAGCATTTTAGTTTCTTTTTATTATTCAGGAAAGCCATCCTTGATCACTCAACATTATGCCCGCATTCTAGGGTAGATAAGGATGACCATGCATGCTTTACCCTTTCTCATTAAGAGGTAGGGTCTATGTGGCATCTCTTAGAGTCAGGGTGGGCTCTGTGACAGCACATACTGAGAAAATATGGTAGAAATGATTTTGTGTTCGTTTCTAAGTTCTAGCCTTAGGAGGCTGGCAATTTTGACTCACGTTTAGGAGCAAGTTACCTTATAATTGGTGTGACTTCCGTTTGACAGACATACTTTAAGGAGCTCCAGCTACATGGAGAGGCTCTTGAGGATAAAATGTCAATCATAGAGAGAGAAAAAGACAGAGAAAGAGGGAGAGAAAGAGAGAGACCCACTCCAAGGAGTTCTGAAGTGTTAGACATGGAAATGATTTTAGAGAATGAAACTTCCTGTCTCAATTGTCACTGTGTGGATCACAGACAGACCACCCAGCTGAATCCTTCCAGATTCCAGATTTTTTACTAATTATCACTACCTGAAATGTATTCCCTCCCTCCATCCTTTCCTTTCTTTCTTCCTTTCTTATTCATTTCTTTTTTCTTTTACCTCTCCCCCGCCCATCCTCTCTCTCTGTTAGGTTCTTACTCTTACTCTGTTACCCAGGCTAGAGTGCAGTGGCATGATCACAACTCACCACAGCCTTGAGCACTTGGGTTTAGGTGATCCTTCCACATCAACTTCCCCAGTAGCTCGGACTACAGGTGCGCACCTCCGTGCCTGGCTTTAAATATATATAGATTTGTAGAGACGAGATGTCACTGTGTTGCCCAGGCTGGCCTCAAACTCCTGGACCCAAGCTATCCTCTTGCCTCTCAAAGTGCTGAGATTACAGGTGTAAGCCACCATGTCTAGCCTCTTTCTTCTTTTTATTTCCTTTTTTTAAATTACATGTTTATGGTCTCAACTCTAGAGTATGAGCCCCACGTAAACAAGAACTTTGTTCTCCTTCGCTGTATCTCTAGCACCTAGAAGTGTACCTCACAGATACCTGAAATCTGTAAATATTTATTGAATACACAAAATAAGCCTATGCATTTAATTATTCTACCTACATGGAGTTGGAAGTCACTCTATAAAAAGTATGGTACTCAATCTTTGCATTAATAAATAAACAAACACAAACAAATATCTTGCTAAAATAATTTCAGTTATAAATAGGGAAATAATATATGGTGTACATAATTCTGCAGTTTTATAATAAAATGAGTTTCAATAAAACAGAATGAATGGGCTGGAAAATTATACCTCTCTTCTGCTCTTTGGTTTTAGACTTCAGTGGGATTACTAACAGTTGGCTCAGTGCCATGATGAGCTTCAAAGAGGAAAAAAAACCCATAGTTTTTAAAGTAGCTTAAAACACACCCTTTAGCTCCGCTGTACTAGAGCTAGTAGCTGGCACAGTTCCAACCCCCTTTTCATCAGCTACATGATGACATAGAGTAGGCCATGAGGATCCTGGATGCCCAGCCCCTCTGATCCAAGGAGCTGACACAGAAATAACTTCCACTGCTCATAGATGATGCTTCACAAGAGCAGAATTAGTACTGCTTTCCAAATATCAACTCGAGGCCATTTAAGAACTCCTGCTGTGGAGAAGATGAAGTTCCAAGAAATAAGAAGAGCACCTTTCACCCTTTGTGCTTAGTATGAAGATGTAAAGGCAGCAGAGAGTTAGAGAGGTTCTTCTCACCCATAAGGTAACTAACCTGAGCTGGCCACTTTCTAGACACTCCCTAGGGTGTCCACGAGCTTATACCCTATGTTCTACTTCTAAAGTATTGTCATCTGCCTCTGTGGTCACAGAGGTAGGTAGTCATCTTCTTTCAGTTTCTTCAGTGCAGTGTAACTTCCATATGCAGGGCTTTTGCACGGGCTATTCACTCTGACTGGAACTTTCTTAACTCTGACCTCCTCACCCCACTCAAAATCAATGCCTCAGTTTAAATGTCACTTTCTCTGGAAAGGCTTTTTCTGTTCCCTTAAGCTGGGTTATGCCTCTCTGCTACACACTTGTATTACACTCCTTATAGCAAGTGACACTTCCATATTTAAGCAGTCTATACACTATTTCATGTGTTTTCTGTGATTAACCAATAAATCTATGGTGTTATGTATTCTTTTGTGTTAGGCAGTCAGCTCAGTAGAGGCAGAAATCAGGTGTGTTTTGTTCTTTTCTGTATCATGAGGACTTTGCACTATTCCAAGCATAAAGCAGTCAGTAGTCATTGAATGAATGAATAAATTGTTGATGGATGGATGGATTACAGGGATGCTCTTTCTTTTTTGATTCCCATCTCTTGAATTTGGAACTATGTGTGTGTCCTTAGCAAAGGTGAGAGTCTTTACAACTAAACTTTTTTTTAAGGTTTTTAATCCTCATAGGTCACTGATCTGTTCAGTTGCAGACTTAGCTGCACCCTGTGTCTTGGACCAATTCTAACTTGAGGCAGGAAGTGGATAAAAATGCCCATTTACTTATTCATGAATTTCATACAAAGTTATTTTTCCTGACAAAGACTCTGAAGTCTTTGGTGCTGAATACTGGAATCCCAAGCATGTCCTTTTAGGGTACTCCATTGTGATAAATGAAACCCAGTGCATTTAATTCAAACCTAAGCCTTTGCTGCAGGTTGCGATTATTAAAACATATTTAAGTGGATATTTTAGTCCGTGGTATAGGGCAGACACTCAATAACTGGTAGTCATCATTATCAATATGATTATTGATTATTAGTCCATGTTCCAATCACCTGCACAGTCTTTCCCTGAGTGTCCCATGTCCACTTCTTATATTTCCATCAGGTCCTTTCAAATAGGTCCAGAAATCTTCACTGTGACCCTAGTCCATAAACTTAGGTTTTTCTGTCCTGACTTTTCTGATGCTGCCAGTATGATTTTCTGCCTGCACCAACGCAGTATTTGTGCTACAATTCCATTTACTGAGACTCAGTATACCTGTTGAAAACCCCCAGATACTTTTTGACTCACTCCCTTAACAGGATCATTTAAACTGAGATTAGAGATTACAGAGACCCTTGGATTTTGTTGCTATGTTCCCCAGTCTAAAATACTAGAGACACTTTATCTGAGCATCTCTAGTCTTTAGTAGTTAAGAGCCTAGATATTAGAATCAGATAGACAAGCATTGAACAGTGGCTCCTCCATGTATTTGCTGTGAAAATTTCAGAAAATATTTAATCCCTAAGTTTTTCTTTCCTCATTTATAAAGTGGAAATCAATAATAGTACCTAACTTCTAGGGCTGTTGTCAGGAAGAAGTGAAATGACATGAGATTAAAAGACTAGTGGCAAGCCTGTTCTCCACCTAGGTCTGTCTGCCTACCTACAATGATCATTTTTTACTTTATCTTAACCTCTGTCCCAAAGTTGTGCTGGGCAAGTTTGGTTCAACTATTGCCCTTGTGCATTAGTTGAAAGCACGTATATGTTGTCTTCTGGCTCTTTGGGAGCTGGAGATTGCACAGCTGGCAATATTTTAAGTACATTTTGAATTCACTCACTTGGAAAGGTGGACCACACCAGCAAATAATCTCCTTGTGATTCACATTTTTTCATATGAACTGAACTGTGGATTTTTTTCAGAAACAATTTTTTAAAAATTAACTACAAATGCAATTTTTAATGATACTTGTGCTTCCAGAAGATGGAGTAAATATAACTAAGAGTACTGTACATTATATATAAAACAAACATAAAACATCAATGGAAAACAAGGAGAAGGAAGACTGACCGGAACTTAAGACTTAAAGAATAACATGGTGGTTAGTTACCTCAGTTTTCATTTTGCCTCACATATCCAGACTCAGAATTAATGAAGACAATAACCTGAATGTACCAGTAACCAACTTGTGATGTGGATTGTTCAGGTCAGCCTGGGCTTCGAGTGTCAGCTTAATGGGTCGGCCAGTCAAGTCAAGCCCCAGAGAGGGTTGTGGAGGGGCTGGTACACCTAGCCCCAGAAGTGTCAGCTCTAATGGGCTGGCAAGCCAAGCCCTCTGGGTGTCTCAGCTTCTGAGTCTTGCCTTCTTCCAGCAGCTCTCCTGGTTCAGCGGGCTCTGTCAGCTGGCAAGCCAGCCTCTGGGGTGCACGGCTTTTTGACTCCACGATCTTCTGTAGCTCTTCAGGTCACAGCTCTTCAGGGTTGAGGTTCTTGTCTCATGCCCAGGAAGAATGAGGAACATGGACAGCTGGAAAGTGAGGAAGTAGGATTTATTGAGGACATAAAAGCACCCACAGTGAGAGGGGGCCCAAAGGGGTTGTCCCCCTGGAGCTAGAAACCTGGTGCTTATATAGCCCTAAGTCCAAGCTGATTGGCTAGCACTAGCTGTGAGCTATAGCTGTTCTGATTGGTCAGTATTAAGGTAGGCGTTTAATAGTAAGCCGATTGATTGCTTTTTGATCCCAGCAATGAGCACCTAAGCTCTAGCTTGAGAGGCTTGCCTGGAGCTTGTTTTCCAATGCTGAGCCTGAAAAGCCTGCCAGTAGTTCACTACATTGTTACCAGAGGACCCACCTGTCTGTCTGCCTAACCTTTTTCTAGCTATCTCCTGTCTCATTGGTACAGACATAAAAAGCTCTAACAAAGCCCTAGTTAAAGGACCATAAAAGGGGCAGCTTAGCAAGACAGAAAACTTTTAAACAATAATTGCTTTATTATAGATAAAACTCTGGCCCCATCCTACCAGCAAAGACTGAGTGAAGACTCACTCAAAGTTGTTACCAGAAATTGCAATACCCTTGCTGGCTGGTGTTGTAGAAAGTCAGTCAGAGAGTCAGGATTGCAACTCCTACTGGCCAGTAATGAGCTCCACACCCAAAGTATCAGTGCATGTCATGTGGTGAACCTGGAATTATACTCGTGCCTGGCAATAATGTTCCCACTCCCTACTTGGGTGGTGTCAGAGGAGACAACCTGGGAGTCAGAACTTTCACTTTTGCTTAGAAGTCATAAGGAGTTTTATCCAACTTTGATGTCAATGAAGACTGAGTAGCAAACCTGTAATTCTATGTCTACCTGGCAATAGTCTTTCACCATTACAACCATGTCAAAAAGCAAACAAACAAAACAGCTAAAACAGAGAGTTCAATAAGATTGAGAATCACATAACATAAAAATGTCCAGATTTCAATTTAAAATCATTTGTCATACCAAAAACCAGGAAGATCTCAAGCTAAATTTTAAAAAAAGACTATCAAAAGATGTTTCAACCTGGGGAGGCTGTGTGATGTCAGAAAGTCCTCCATTTCATTTAAGTTATCAAGTTGGATTCCATATAGGTGTACATAGCAATCTCTGGTAAACTTCTGTTATTTCTTCCGGGTCAGTGGTGATTTGATCTTTTGTATTTCTGATTGTGTTTATTTGGGCATTTTCTCTCTTTTTCTTGGTCTTTCTGGCTAGGAGTCCATCAATCTTGTTAACTCTTTCAAAGAACCAGCTTTTTGTTTTGTTGATGTTTTCTATGATATTTTTGTCTTCTATGTCATGTATTTGGGTTCTTATATTGGTGATTTGGATTTTTCTGCTGAAGTTGGGGTTTTGATGGTCTTCTCTTTCCAGCTCCCTTAGGTGATTTGTTAGGTTCTCAACTTCTGATCTTTCCATTTTCTTGATGTGTACTCACAGAGATATAAATTCCCCTCTGAGAATTGTTTTCATGGCATCCCAGAGGTTTTGGTAAGATGTTTCTGCATTTTCATTTGTTTCCAGGAATCTTTTAATTTCTACTTTGATTTCAGTGTTGACCCAGTAGTTGTTCAGCATCATGCTGTTTAGTGTCCATGTCTTTGTGGATTTTGGGGAAGTTTTGTTGTTGTTGATATTTATTTTTATTCCAATATTTATTTTTATTCCACTGTGGTCTGAAAATGAGCATGGCAAGATTTCAAACTTACGGAATTTATTTATACTTGATTTATGGCCAAGGATGTGATTGATCTTGGAGTACGTTACATGTGATAATGAGTAGAATGCAAAGGATTCAAACGTGCCAAAAGGCAAAAAACAAACAGCCCCATTACAAAGTGAGCAAAAGACATGAACAGACACTTCTCAAAAGAAGATATATGGGCAGTCAATAGACACATGAAAAAGTGCTCAGCCTTACTAATCCTCAGAGAAATGTAAATCAAAACCACATAGAGATACCACCTAACCCCAGTAAGAATGGCCTTCATTAATAAAGCAAATAACAGATGCTGGCAAGGATGCAGAGAAAAAAAGAACACTTCTACGCTGCTGGTGGGAATGCAAACTAGTGCAACCTCTCTGGAAAAAGTGTGGTGATTTCTGAAAGAATTAGAAATTAACCTTCCATATGACCTGGCAATCACCCTGTTGGGAATATACCCAGAGGAACTAAAATCACTGTACAAAAAGGATAACTGCACATGCATGTTTGTTGTAGCTCTATTTACAATAGCAAAAATATGGAATCAACCATCCTGCCCATCAAAACGACTGGATTAAAAAATGTGGTACATATATACAATGGAATATTATGCAGTCATAAAGAAGGACAAACATATGGACTTCACAGCAACTTGGATGGATTTGAAGTCGATCATACTCAGTGATCTATCACAGAAACAAAGAACAGAGTACCATATGTTCTCACTTATAAGTGAACCTTGAACAATTATCATACTACTATAAGAAAGGGATTGGCAGTAGTGGGAAATTGCCAGGGAAAGGGGGGTGGGATTGGCTGTTGACGGAAACTACAAGGGGAGGGAGGGGCACACCTAATCAACAAGAGTACCTACATAATCAATGTTTGTATACCTAACCTTGAATTTTACCCCACATCTTTGAAAACCAAAAAAGGTTAAGACTGACATAACAGAGATGTCAACATTATCTGACAAATGTTTTAAAACAGTTATAATAAAAATGCTTTAATGAACAACCTTGTAGCAAATTAATAAATAAAACAGAGTTGATAAAGAATTAGAGGTTATAAAAAATTATAATGGAAAGATACAATTTCTAAAATTAAAAGGCTTAATGGGTTGGCTCAGCAGTAGAGTGAATGGAACAAATAAAATAATCAGTGAATTGGAAGGTAGAATAATAGAAGCTACTGAATATAAATAATAAAGATAAAATAGACTTTAAAAATTGAAGTGAGCCTTTGAGACCAGTGGGTCTATGATAAATGATCTAACTTTCATATCATTAGAATCCTGAATAAGAGGAGAAAGGACAAGACTGAAAAACAAAACAAACAAATAATGACTGAAAGCTTCTTCCCAATTTCATCAAAAGACATAGACCCACAGATTCAAGATAAGTAAAGTCCAAACAGACAAAAACAAGTAAGCAAAAAATAACAACAATAATAATAAAAATTTAAAAAATTGAAAGTTGCCAGCGAAAAGTGACACTTTACTTTTAGGAAATTAAAAAAAAAAATAATAAAATAACAGCTGATTTTGCACCAGAAATGATGGAGGCCAGATAAAGTGACACAATAATTTTCAAATGCTGAAATAAAGATTTATCAACTCAAAAGTCTATGTCCAGCAAAAATATTCTTCAGGAATAAAGGGGGAATCAATATATTCTAAAATGAGAAAATGCTAAAAGAATTTGTTTAGTTTTAAACCTATTCTAAATTAATGACAGTTCTCTAAGCATAAAGGAAGCTCTCTATGCATAAAGAAATTATAAAATAGAGAACCCTGTAAGATCAAGAAAGGGAGAAAAAGAAGATAAGAAAAATATGGAAAAATGCAGTAGCCATTCTTTCTTCTCTTGAGTTTTTCAATAGTTTTTTGAAGTGAAGCACACATTATAACAGTGTATGATGTGGTTCTAAATGCTTACAACAGAAATATTTAAGACAATTATATTACAAACAAGAGCAGGCAAAGAGAACTAAAGAGAGGTATGATTTTTATTTGTTTTTTGAACTTGTAAAATTATGACACTAGAAGACTGAAATAAGGTGTACCACACACACATATGAAGTAATAACCAAGAAAACTATACAACTTTGTATATACTATTTTTCTGTAGAGTTTTGATATACTCAAAGTCATCACTGAGAAACAATATAAAATTCTAACAAACTTCAAGTAACTCACAGAAAGTCAGGGAAAAGAAATCAGAGAAATAAAAAAGTCTGAGAGAACAAACAGAAAGTAAAAATGAAATGATAGATTTAATGTATTAATAATTACATTTAATGTAAATGGTGCAATTATATCAATTCAAAAATAAAAATTGACAAAATTATTAATAAAACATGACCCAGCTATTAAAAAATAGATATATCATGCAAATAGTCAAAGGAAAGTAGAAGTGGCTATATTAATAGCAGACAAAGTAGTCCTCAGAGTAAAGAAAAAATTACTAGAAAGAGGACAGGATATTATACATTTATATAAAGTATATTATAATTAATAAAACCAAGAACTGATTCTTTGAAAAGGTCAATAAAGTTGACAAACAGCAAGATTGAGAAAGGAAAAACAGTGAAAAATACATAAATTAATAGTATCAGTAACTTGTTTGCTACTTCCCACGAAAGTAGGCCTGAATCACCTTTTCAATAAATAAATTGGCAATACTGAAAGTACTTTTAAAACAGTTGTCTGATGGGTACCTGTAAAAAGTTACACAAGCTCTAACAACTAGTCTGGAAAACTCTCTTAGCAAGATTAAAAAACAAAAATTAGATCTAAAAGAAAGGTTAAAACCTTTAAATACTCAAACGTCCTGCTTTGGACTTTCTGTGAAATTTGCTAAAAGTTACTCTAGTCTGTGGTATGGGATTAAGATTTGCATTCTCAGTGCTTTTGCCTAGGTTCAATTCTTGGTCAGGGAACCAGTCCCTTAAAGATATAAATTCTCTTGGCTTGCAAGAGAAATATTTAGAAGCATTAGTTTGAGTTTTTTGTAAAAATTGTTTTGAATTTATATTTATGTAACTCTTGCCAATTTATGCCAACTTGATTAATAATCCTCTCTTTCTCATGAACAACTTTTGCTTTTCTTTTTGTCTTACCAACTGTTTGTCTCTTCTGATTTTCCACTGAGTAGGGGCATATGAGTCTTCATGCAGTTGTGTGCAGATAACCAACCAAAAGGTTGAAAACCCTGAGAATATGGCTAGACAGAAATGTGAGTTTCACCACATCTGTGGTTATCGAAATGTTCCTGTCTTTAAGTTGTCATTTGAAGTAGTCTAGATCGTGGAAGGGCTTTATCTTTTTGCTACCTTTTTGGAGAACTTGGTTAAAATCATAAAGAGCTTCTGGGCTTTAGTCTCATGTGTGCTCATTTGTTTTGGTTGTAAGTCGTTTGTTCAGATACACCTTTGGTCTAACATTTGGTTTATATTCAGAGAATGATAGAAAATTTTTATTTGTTTAGCCTTCTAACCTGAGTTAAAATGGAACCATATACTCAGAAAGAAAAAATAAATGACTAATTAAGACCAAAAAGCAATATGCCTTGGAAGTTCTTTTTGCCGTATCTTTCCTCTTTATTCATTAGATGTTTGATGTCGTCTTTCTTAGGAGTGGGTTGGTGATGCCCCTAAAGCCAGAAACAGAGACGGGAGAGACAAGCCCCCTGACTGCTAGGAGCCCAAGTAGTGAGTGGGCAGCCACAGGTTCCTCCCATGCATTGGGAGGAGTTGCTGTTCCCTCCACGGCCACCACAAGTTCCTGGGTTCTAGAGGAAGGCCTGCTGTTTCCAGAGTCCACCCATTCTTACCAAAATTTAAAACTCCTTCTGGGTACAAATTTTAAGGGAACAAAAGCTAGGAAACAGGAAAGTTTGCTGTTTGCCTGGTTAAAATCCATTAATATAAAATTTTTAAAAGCCCTATTGTCAAAAGTGAGCTTAATTAAAAGTTAATATCTAGGCTATGATATTTCTCTCACAAAACTTTTTCTCAGTCGACTGAACCCCTTTGTCGTAAACTCTTGCTAGCTAGAATTCACTGACCTTTTGGGGAAACTTAAGACCTCCTTAAACTGGTTCCTCTAAGATTTATTCTTCCATTTGCCTCTGCCCCTTCTTTCTTTTGCCACATTTATTGGCCCCTACTTTCTTGTTGGTGGATGAAAAATTACAGAGAAAATATCAGGGTTGTAACTATCACATGAAGAGATCTAAAGGAGACTTCTAGTGACCCTGAGACCTACTGAGAAACACAAAAAAATGTGCCACTGGCCTCCTTTTAGTCTTCTGCCTTTCTTACAGAGCTGCAAGAGTTATAGGTGAGCTCATCTCAAGTATGAAGTTTTGTTCTCTTTTGTATTGAACAATCTGATATTTTTGGGTTTTGAATGTACACATGCATATGTATATGTGTGTTATATGTTGTGTCTACATGTATGTTAATACCTACCTATTCATGTGTTTGTATATTGCCTCCATGGTACCAAATTGACTTAGAAATAAAATAAGCGCTCACAGATTAAATAAATAAGCCCAAATACTATTCAAAGATTATGAGACTTGGATAAATCTTTAGGAAATTATACAAGTTAAATATTATTGGTTTATTAGAAACAATTTTGTCTTCTAAGTTATCAGCAAAATACCTGTGTAGTTCTTGCATGGATGGTGACTGTTTCATGTGCACATGTTGTAAAATAACTAATAGAAAAATAACTTGAGATGACTCAGCTGTGTCTAATATCTTATAAAAATTTGCAAACATTTGTCCTTATGGTTGAGGATGAATAAATCAGATAGTTGTAGGATAAAAGTCTATAAATATACTTTTAAAAATGATAATCATGCTTATCTATGTCTACTTAAAAGCTTTTTCAAAAGCAAAAAACTGCACCCCAAAAGTTTTCCTAAGTGAAATTGTATAGTAAGTATTCATCACATTTCTAGATAATTTCAAAATATGATAAAATACTAAACCATTAAAAAGAGGTTTTAAGTTTATCTACTTTTGGTTTCTTATTACAAAGAAACAAATTATATATAGATTTGTTAGTAAATATGACTTGTTCCAATAAAAGATATTCTATTAAGAAACACATTTCTAGAAATTATATAATGGATTTACTCTACAGCATGCTGGTTTATAATAGCTAAGATTAAATATTAATTAATAAAACTAATTAAACTACTAAAAATAAGAAAAATTCTGCATACAAGGTGTACAAGAAAAGAAAGACATGTTTTTGGTGAGGAAGTTTATAAGGAAGGCATGAGGATGTGGATTTTGTTAAAGGAAAAGTCATTTTATCTTGTTTAGAAGGCATTTGAAAACTGTTTCAAAATAAATAAGTAGAGAAAAAAAGTTACAGATAAAGAACACTAATATAAAATGTTGGAAAAATAAAAGAAAGTATAATAAATCTTATATGGTTAAACTGACTCAGAGGAAATAAATTTAATAAGATTTTAAAATTGAGCCTTAATATCAAATGTATACTGATACAAAACTAGAATTTTATTTTCTCTTTTAAACACAATTTGAATAATCAATCAATCTCTTGTGATTTTTTTTCTGCCTTGTATGTTGAATAAATCTTGTGTGCTTTTTCTCCTATTACTGTGCTTGCTGTAAGTTTATTTTCAGCCAGCCTTCAGAAAGTGAAGGGGAAGCTTTCCCTCTATAACCCTACAGCATGAAGGTAAATTCTTACATTAGTGACTCTAGAACTCCAACAAAAGCCTGAGTACTGGACTTAATAAGCACATAACTGCATAACAGCTAGGTAAAGAGAGAACATCTCTATTGTGTTAGATAATATTGTTGTTCTGAATCATTCACTCTCATCTTTGTAAGACGTTATAGTTCCTTGTCTTTGCCTTGTAACTTGCAGTGCAGCTGTGTAACTTACATGCATTTTTCTATCCTACTGTTAGACTTGTCCAATGCAATATGAATAAATATGATATGTGCTGTATTGGAGCAGAAGCTTTAAATAAGACTGCATTGTGCAGTTCAGTCTCTTGCTTCTGTTTTCTACTGTGAGAATGGCACATTTCAAATAGATATTGCTTCCTTAGTCTAAAGTCTAATTGAGAAGATTGATGGAGCAGAGCACAACAGGAGTAGAACCTTAGCTGGCCTGAAGCCTACATGCAATATGACCAAGAAATAAATCTTTGTTTTATGTAGCATTGAGATTTTAGGGTTGTCACTCAGCAAAGCTACCAAATATACATACTTATGGAGATGCTAATAGATATTCACCTACCCAGAGGTTTGTGGTACTATGGCCTTTAGCTTTGACTCTAAAAAAGATACATGTGTGTTTGGGTGTGTGCTTATATTAAAATTTAGTTAAAATAAATTTAATAATTTTATATTGAATAATTCCTTAGTAATATTGAATAATCACATAATAAATATAAGTAATTTGCAAAGATTACCTTTGGTTGGTTTGCACATATTAGTGCCAGTGGGTGAATTTAACATACTTTTTCTGATTTTACAACATCTTTCAGGGACAGTTCTATAAACAACCAGGGGAAATACTTTGCTAATATGTTTTGAGTTTATAAAGGGTTTTATTTATCAAGTTAGTTGATAAAAGCTTGATTTCAAGGGACAGAAAATCAAATCATACTAGCTTAAGCAAATACAAATAAAGAAATAAAATATGTCTCTGTCTGCATGTGTGCATACAATGGTTTGTGTGTCTATGTAAATGAGCATGTGTGTTGGATGAAGCAGACTAGTTGACTTGTGTAATTAAAACTACAGTTTGAAGTATGGCTTGATCCAAGGTCTCAAACAATGTTCTTTCTTCCCTCTGTCTTTTCCTTCTCCTTTTCTTATGTGTATCTTGCTCTGGTTTATTTATCTTTATCTCTGACCTACACCTCTCTTTTTTGGCTCTATTCTTAGAGCTGGGAGTCAGGATACCATTAGAAGCTGCTGACTTGAGAAAATGAGATTTAAAAAAAATTAAGACATTATTAGAAGAGGAGTAGATGCTAGGCAGGCAAAAAAAAAAAAAAAAAAAAAAAATCAGTTGCAGGAGTAAATCCCCCAAAAGCATGCTCAAGATAGCACACATGTTTGCACAATTGCAAGAAGAGTGGGAAGAATTGATTTGCTGAGTGGATTATGCTCCTTTGGGACCAGGGCTGAATTGTGAGGACCACAGAGGAGAAGATGAAAGTCCGCCTGATCCTTGTGATGCAGGTTCGCTGCAAAAGTAATGTTAAACAACTACGTATTTAAAAATTTGGGTTTGAAGAGGGGCCAGTACCAATTTATGAGCTTGCCAGGAGAAACTCAGAAGTCACTTTAGCACTATCTATAGAATCCTGGGTTCTAAACATATTACAAGGCCCTATTATTCCAGATTTAAGCAGGAATAATTAGAGAGATGTCTGTCAAAAAAAAAGTATCATCAGTGGGTCAGGAGCCTTATCCCACCTTAATTCTCTTGGTAGTATTTTGTGTGCATGATTCACTGCCTTTTTCTTTACTTAAAAAATAAAATTAAATATGTAAAAAGCTTTTTAAATACAGTCTCCCAGGTGTCTTTTGCAGCCTCAAGCCCCTTTTCTTTCTTCTATTGTTCTCTTAATTGTTACTTCAAAACAATTAGTTGGGTATTCATATGCAAATATATGTAAATGATAAGAACTCAATGTAAGGGATTTTCACTACTTGTTCATTTCTACTTTGAGGTCTACTGATAAGATCTGTAAAAACTGCTTTTTTGTACCCCTACTCCTTGGGGCATAAATAAAATGGGTGGCATAAAAGCCACCTAAATATCACAGAAGCATTGCCATTGTTAAGATTGTACTTCAACTTGGAAAGTGTTTTTTAATTGTTTTCTCTATTGTTTGCCTTGCTCTCTTAGAAAGAATGTTATGTTGCAGCTTTTGTTATTTGTCACTGACTAGATTAGTTATCAAGGATCCAGAATGGCATTTGAAGTATTGTAATCAATATGGGAATAGGCTGGGGAGAAATAATCACCAGAAAAATAAATGGAATTTGATTGATTGAACCATTGTTTTAATGTATCACAAAATGTGTATTAAATATTGTAAGTGGATGGAGATCTGATGAATAAATAAATATTTTTGGAGCTTCTGAGCAACATTGGTAATGTGTGGAGTGGAGGGAGTAGTTAAAATCTAGCAGGTGCCGGGCTTAGTGGCTCAGCCTGTAATCCTGCACCTTTGGGAGGCTGAGGTGAGTGGATTGACTGAGCCCGCGAGTTCGAGACCCGCCTGGGCAGCAAGACCTCATCTGTACAATAAATCAAAAAATCAGCTGGGTGTGGTAGCACATGCCTGTAATTCCGGTTACTTGGAAGGCTGAGGTGGAAGGATTGCCGGAGCCCAGCAGGTCGAGGCTGTGGTGGACAGGAGCAGCCACTGCACTCCAGTCTGGGGGACCAAGTGAGAGTCCAACTCAAAAAAAAAAAAAAAAAATCTAGCAGGTACTGTTTTCTTTGATATATTAGATGAAAGATGTCTGCTATATCTTTGCTCCTCTACCATTAAGAGAGATGGAAATAATAGACACAGTGGGCACCAAAAGTGAGGAGGCAAGGATGGCAGTAAGGGTTCAGAATCTACCTAGCTAACACGATGTTCACTATATCAGAAATAGTGAGAGCAGAAACCCAATTCCCACCAGTACATAATATGCCCATGTAACAAACATGCATTTTGTACCCCATGAATCTAAATTTTTAAAAATATAATAATTATAAGCAAAAGAGAAAGTCTATTTTCTAACCCCTTGAATCTGAACTTGCTTAAAATAATTTACCTGACCAAAGAATGCAATCAAAATCATATTCTGTGACTACTAAGCTAAGTCAGAAGGAATCCAGCAGCTTACCCTCAGCTAAAAGGACATTTACTCTAGGAACTCAGTTGTTCTGCTATGCCGAAATGCAAGTAGTCTGTAGGTAGGCCCTCATGGAACACAATCTAGTTATCCTGACAAAAGGCCCGGCTAAGCTCTAAGCTTACAACCAACAGCAAATTGCCAGTCATGTGACTGAGCCATTTCGAAAGTGCATCCTCTAAAGAAGGACACAATTATGGACTTCGCAGCAACTTAGATGGATTTGGTGTCTATTATAATCAGTGATCTATCACAGAAACAAAGAACTGAGTATCGCACATTTTCACGCATAAGTGGACTCTGCACACCTATCATAATATCACAAAAAAAGAATTAACAGTAGTGGGACACTGCGGGGTGGGGGGTGGTGTGGGACGGGGCATGTAATACCAGTAAGGGTGCCTGATCCCAATCCAGGTGAAGTGAGGTCCAATGAAAGACCCAAAACTTCACCTGTACTTAAACCACTTATGTACGCAATCCAGACATGTACCCCACAACTTTAAAATAAATTTTTTAAAGAAAGAAGAAAGAAAGTGCACCCTCTAGCACCAGCCATGCGCCATGCTACCCAACTAACATCTCAGGGATCAGCGAAGACACCCAGTTAAGCACTTCCCCGATTCTCATCCGCAAAATCATGATACAAATAAATTGCTGTTTTAGGTCATGGGTTTTGGAAAATTTGTTACATATCAACAGGTAACGGGGACAAACATAAAAACAGCAGGCTTCGTGAAAGCACTCTTATGACATGTAAAACTGCCCCACAAAGCCAAATGCATGATCTATTTACAGAAAATTTAAACACAGGAAGCAGTTTGCAATGCTAAAAAGAGAATTTAATGGGTTAGGTTCCCTTCACCACTTTTTAAGCCTGGCTCTTTTCGTTTATTTTCTCCAGTGGAAAGCCCGAAGGAGAGGGAGGAGCACATAGCTGAGGATAAATGTGTCGGCCGAGACTCCGATGTCCTCTGCACAACCTACAGATGCCTCAGTGACTAATCTTCATCTGCAGATAATTCAGAAACAGGGCAGATCCCTTGGATTTGAAAATGGGAGCTAAAACTCATCCATCTTCTCCTGATGGCTAAACAGGCTATTATTAGCAGGCCAGATGATTTAATAGGCCGGGGATAGAAAGGCACATGTTGATAATTAAACACTCCAGATTTTCATTCCAAAGCAAGAGTCCTTTAACAACATGCCTAAGGTTTGTTTGCTTTTAAAACACTGATCCTCCACTTTCACGTATCTGAAATAAGTTTCAGAATCAACAGAAACTTTTTGGATGGACAGAAATATTGTTTGTCAAACCAACGTGCAACTGTTTAGGTGACATGTGACATGGAACTAACTGTCCTAGATCAGCTTTGTAAATTTATAAATGTATAAAGTGTAAAAAAGGAAACTGAACCACTCCTTCAGCAAACTGAGTCAAGGTCTAATAGATTGCGATAGAGTGATACAAGAAATGTGTTTTACTGATGGCTCTGCCTAGATTGTTCGACCTTGAACAAGTTAGAACATCACCTATTGACTGAATGTTTGTGTTCCTTAAAAATCAATAAGGAAGTGGGACTTTTGGGGAAAAAAATAGGTTATAAGGGTGGATCCCTGATGACAGGATTAGTGCCCTTATAAGAAGACACTAGAGAGATTGCTTCTTCTTTCTCCCTCTCTCATGTGAGGAATCCAGGGTGAGAAGTCTCACCAGACACCTAATATGGTGACACTCTGATCTTGGATTTCGCTGTCTCTAGAACTATAAGAAATAAACGTTTTCAAGTCATTTTTTCTATAGTATCTATTAGAGAGATGCCTGAACTTACAAAGACATCTTCGGTGCTTTCATTTGATCTTCCAAAAGTAATAAGTTCTTGATTCTAAAGTTCTGTCAAGAACTAAAGTTTATTTATTCTACACATTTCATTATCGAACCACATTTTTCTCTCAATTTTAAATTGGCCTATGGTGTGGTTAACAGAAAATGAAATATTTTTTTCTGTGGGCTTACACATCTATTTTCTCAACTCTCTTTATTTACCATATTAGTCAACATTCTTTTAAAAAAAATTGTTATCTTTTTCTAATAGTAAATATTTATTTTACGCATGACTAACTGTGCCAAGCATTGTGCACAAAGTTTTACTAATGGGATCTGATGCATTTCCCCTAATAACTCATTGAGGTCAGGTCTGGTCAGGTTTATTTTACAGATGAGATGATTGGATCTCCATGAGGCTGCATATTTATACAGGAGTGGTGGAACTCTGATGCAAATTCAGTTCTGTCTGATGTCAGAGCCCATACAGTTTTGGTATGTGCCCTACAACTGTTTATCTTAAGGCCTACATTCAGCCTGAAGACTAGCAGGGTCTTTTAAAGAAAAAAATTATTTATATAGTCTAACTAGAAACCATGCAAAACTGAGGGCTACAATGCTCCCAAACTCAATAAGAATGGCTGTTCTGCAAGGGATGATGTTTGCACTGATCTCTTGGGTGATTCTTTTCCACCCTCAGCTTGGAACAGGCTTCTGGGAAGAAGTGAACTATAGTGCAAGGAAAGAGAGAAAAAAAAAAGTTTTCCAGAAAACTATCCTTCCTTCTCAATTGAGGTAAGGCTACTTGGTGTTATTTTTTGTGCATTGTGGTACTTCCAGAAAAGGGACTTTATTTTTTCAACTGGAGAAATGCCTTCTGGACATTGTTGTCTTCTGTCTCTGAAGTTGTATAATCAGGTTCCTTTTGGGCAATAGATTTCTATGACTCTGAAATGTCACCACTAGGACCTATCAGCTAGATAAATGTAGAACAAATTCATATCCCTTCTTTTTCAATGAGATTTAAAAAAATTGTCTTTATCTTGTTTTTTTGTTGTTTTGTTTTGGTTTTTGTTTTTATTCTAAACATAAGGGGTACAATTCAGGGTTAGGTACACAAATGTTCATTATGCAGGTACCCTTGTTGATGAGGTGTGCCCCTCCCTCCCCTGACAGTTTCCCTCAACTGCCAATCCTATCTCTTCTCCCCCAGCAGTTTCCCACTACTGCCAATCCCTTTCTTATAGTATATGATAATTGTTCAAGGTCCGCTTATGAGTGAGAACATATGGTGCTCTGTTCTTTGTTTCTGCGTTAGATTACTGAGTATGATAGACTCTAAATTCATCCAAGTTGCTGTGAAGTCCATATGTGTGTTCTCCTTTATGGCTCCATAATATTCCATTGTGTACATGTAGCACTTTTTAAAAAATCCAGTTCAGTTTTGATGGGCAGCATGGTTGGTTCCATGTTTTTGCTATTGTGAATAGAGTTATAACAAACATGTGTGTGCCGGTATCTTTTTTTGTAGAACGATTTGAGTTTCTCTGGGTATATTCCCAATAGGGAGATTGCTAGTTTGTATGGAAGGTCAATTTCTAGTTTTTTCAGAAATCTCCACACTGTCTTCCAAAGAGTTTGCACTAGTTTGCATTCCCTCCAGCAGTGTAGAAATGTTCCTTTTCCTCCACATCCTTGCCAACATCTGTTGTTTGTTTCTTGTTTTGTTAATGATGACCATTCTTACTAGGGCTAGGTGGTATCTCAATGTGGTTTTGGTTTACATTTCTCTGATGATGAGTGAGGCTGAGCACGTTTTCATGTGTCTCATACCCCTTCTTTTAAAGGGAGTGCTCTTGAAGGCTGCCTTTAGAGTAGGACCCAAGCTCAGGTTGAGGAAACCTTGTGCTTCTCCTGACACAGGAACTGCTATGGTTTGAATGTCTTTGCCCTCCCACCACAAATTCTTTTGTGGAAATTCTTAGCCACCAACGTGATGGTATTAGAAAGTGATGCCTTTGGGAGGTGATTGGATTATGGGGGTGGAGCCCTTACCAATGGAATTAGTGTCCATATAAAACAGATCCAAATGGGGGGCTGAAAATATCACAGGGTTAAGGAAGGTGGAGGAAACCAATATGAAGACTGGGCAGTTCAAATGATGAACTGAATACATTCCAAAGTTACTATTTTTTACTTCAGGCAATTTAAAAAGTGAGGTCTTAACCAAAAGGCCTTTACATGGCACTCTAAAAATTTTTCTATCTTCAGGATTGACTAAAAGAACTAAATTGTCTACCCAAAATCTGTCCAGCTGGACCTGTTTTCAGCAGGTAAGTCTATTTACAAATAAGAACCCCTTACATTTGTAACATTGCTCTGTAAAACAGACCCAGGAAAGACCCCTCTCAACTTGAAAGTGTTGTATATTTTTCATTTGTAGTGATTTGCACATGCTATTTACTGTTTCATTTTGCCTGAATTTTGATGTCTTATCCTTCTAACCCCACTTTTAATAATCTAGCACACTCAGAATTGTGAGCATCCTAGGGAAAATGTGGCCCTGTGTGTGAAAATATCTGAACTACTGAAACTGTGATGGTCCTGAACAACTGTTTTTGAAATCTCTGATTTGTTGCCTTGTTTTATATAGTTTCAACACCAGCCTTGCACCTCAACGTCACTCCTCTGTATATACCTCATCTCCAAATAAGGGTGCATTCTGTCCTGTTAAGACACCAACATACCTCTTTTTTTGGAAGGGACACAATTCTCCACGATTAAAACTGTTCCCCTCCTCCCCACAGTTGTAGTCACCCTCCTACAGAGGCAGCCATGACTGCAACTCAGTGGTTGGAAGGCAATGAGACAAAGAGTAAAAAACAAAAATAAAAGAACACCCAATTATTGTTTTGCCAAAATTAAGGAAAGGCAAAAACACCAGGAACTAAGTTTGCAACAAACTCTATCAGGTTGTATTAGTCTGCTGGACTGCATAGACTGCTGAATTATACTTCAGAAATTGATTTCCTCGCAATTCTGAGGGTTAGGATTCTGAGATCTGGGTGTCAGCATGGTTTGTTTTTGAGGAGGGTTCTCTTTGGGTTGCAGACAACTCCTTTCTCCCTGCATGCTCACATGACTTCTTTGTGGAAACACAGAGACAAGCTCTCTGGTGTCTCTTCTTCTAAGGTCACTAATCTCACTATGAGGGTTTTACCCTCATGAGCTTATTTATCCTTCATTGCCTTTCTTTCTTTTTATTTTTTATTTTTTTAGTTGGAGTCTCACTCTGTCGCCCAGACTGGAGTGCTTCATTGCCTTTCAAAGGTCCCATCTTCAAACACCATCACACTGAGAGGGCTTTAACATATGCATTTAAGGAATAAGGGATATAAACAGTGTCAATAACACCACCCAAGAAAGATTTTGATTCATTTGTTCTAGAGTAGAACTTGTCTGTCTGAATTTTTAGAATTCCACAGGTAATTGTGATATGCAAATGGTTGTTCAAACTATAGTCCTAGCTCTTTATTTCTGTGAAAAAGTCTAGCAGTGTTATGCTACTAGTTAACAAAAAAGACATAGGCAACTAGTCGAAAAATGTAGCATTTTATTCTGCCATTTAAATTGTCTTGTGTATGTGCTGTCAGTCTGTCTCTTCTGTAAGCACCTGAAGGGAAGTTACCGCATCTCTCTGACAGCCCTTCTCTAAATCCCCTCAGATATGCAGCTACCCCCAATTCCTAAACAAATACAAGCTGATCCGTCAAATAGAATCCTGGATTCTTTACTTAAACCTCTTTGCTTCAGCAACTATATACATACAAAATTAATACATGAACATTATCAATTCTCTTCTGTGATACAAAAATGTATATGTTGGAAATTTTACTGAAGCTAACCTCAGAGTTCAAAGTGTGAGCCTGGGCTTGCCCACTAAAAAAAAAAAAATCACTGAAAGACCAACACCTCTATTTAAGAATTAGTCTCTCTATACCTCTTTTTTATACTCTGGCTACTTGAATCAACTCCTATGTAACATATCACAGGCAAAGCTTATTCTAGTATTGTATTAGGATTGCAAAGAGGATCAAGAGATATCCTTCCTACATAGCTAAATTATGGATGGAAGTTCAGAGTAGGCATTATCAAGCCCCCATCCCTCCCCTTCAGTTTCTTCTTGAACCACTTTGCTATGTAATGTTTCGAAAAAGGTATTTGGAGCCAGGCTCGGTGGCTCAGCCTGTAATCCCGCACCTTTGGGAGGCTGAGGTGAATGGATTGCCTGAGCCCACGGGTTCGAGACCTGCCTGGACAGCGAGACCTCATCTCTACAATAAATAAAAAAATCAGCCAGGCGTGGTAGCGCATGCCTGTAATTCCAGCTACTTGGAAGGCTGAGGCGGAAGGATTGCCGGAGCCCAGCAGGTCGAGGCTGCGGTGGCCCGGAGCGGCCACTGCACTCGTCTGGGCGACAGAGTGAGACTCCAACTCAAAAAAAAAAAAAAAAAAAGAAAAAAGAAAAAAAAAAAAGAAAAGGGTATTTGGAAGGTCAAGATCCTAGGAAATATATTACAAATATAATGATCTGAAAGTCAGAGCCTCCCTTTCCCACCCCCCACCTCCAAATCAAAGTAAAAGCTGCTCACATGCTACTAAGTTCTGAAACCTAACAGTTTCCTATTTGTCCACCCATTATAGGATTTTTCTATTAAGCCCAGCACATCCCGATTTGTTTGGAGAGATAAATTCCACCCCCAGCATTTCTTTAATAATCCTTTTATACTTTCTTCTTATCACTCCTCTTGCTGCTATTGTTTGATAGTGCCACTTAAACAGGTCCTTTCACAAGGTTACTCAAATTAAACATTAGCTAGCTCAAAAGTAGCTACAGAAAACGACTGACGGTATCTAGCAAGATAAGCATCCACACACTAAACTTTTGAGATTTCTTTATTTCTACGCTGATTGTCTTAAAAGAATGTCTTAAATAACACCTGATTTGCTCTCTGTTGTATTCTCATATATTAGGCCTTCTGGTGCCAACTGGGCCATGTGGCACTAGTAGGCTAGATTTCACTTCAATTTATTGGTAGCAAATTTTATGTCTACATGTTCTTTGTTTGTGTTCAAGAGATGAGAACTCTATGTTTAGAGATACATTTATTTGAATTAAACAACAGTAAATATTGAAGAAACAATTTATCCTATATCTGTGGCTCTTTAGGTAAGACAAAACAAACAAACATACAAACAAAAACAAAAACCTGAAATAACAACAAACAAATTCTTAGCTGACACCTAAATAAGAATTAGTTTTTCAGAGATGGTCTGCTTGCAGGAAATATGAATGAATTGAAAGTACTGGATACTCAGATGGTGGGAGACTGGATACTGCAAAGGGAAGATAAAGCCTAGAAAAGAAAAGTTACAGGTGGGGGTTATCCCAGGTAACCTTTGTCTGCTTCATATTTAATCAAGGGCAAACTCTCAGTAGCAAGCCCTGTCACAGGGCAAGACCTCTCTTCTCTGCTCTTGTGGTTTTAGTGGACTGAGTATAAACTTTGTATCCAGACATGCTTTTGAGAAAATCCTTCTCTTCCCATTACTACTTATTCAATCAGGACAATATTGAACCTACTGAGCTGAGTCTTACTGTCTGTGAAAGGTTCATAATGACATATATCTAATAGTGATAATGAAGATAAAATTAAATCATGTCAGTCAAGTGTCTGACTTGAATAGAAACCAAATACTTATCAGTCCACATCCAGCTCAGGAATCTCCACTTGGTTTCCTGTGCCTGTTTTGCTTTTTGCCTTTTCTCCTGCCTTGAAAAGAAAGGATCTATCATTTTGGCAGAGCATGATAAAAACTGTGTAAGAGGTGCCTTATAACCAGTAACTGAACAGCTGGCTATGCCTATTTTCTCTCCCTGTGTCTTTCCTCTACCCAACTCCCCCAAAGAAAAGAAGTGTGTGGGTTGGGTTTTGAAGACACAGGACCGGCAGTTTTTAATAATAGCACTATTAACATTAAAAAAAAACAAACAAAAACTACTGGGAATTCCTTATGCTATTTCTTTATAATATACATGTACAAATATCCAGACTCTTAGAATAAAACTCAACAGAAAAAAACTGATGAACTTAAATTTTAAAGTATTATATAATATAGGATATATCATGGTTTATATTGTAATACACAGTATGTTATATACTATCATTACTATATACTGCAGTATATAATATAGCTTTTATTATAAGATAGTATATGATATACTATACTATAATTTAATACATTTTGTATATCTAGATGCAAATCTATATTTAATGAATGTTCCTCCAGAATGTATGGTGAGGTGTTCTTCACAATTGGGTATCAGAAAAATGCAGAATCAGTTGTGACAACCTGTTTGTGGGTAATCAGTTTTCCAGTCATATGGGATTCAGGTGAAAGGAGTGTGTTTTGGGGTGTGTGTGTCTGTATGTGTGTGTTTGTACGTGTGTGTAAATAAGGGCAAATGGAAGTAAGGAGATAGAAGAAATAAAAGAGCAAAATCTGAAGGCTTCCAGTTGCTAAAGATCAATGTGCCTTCTGAAACCCTCCAGGGCAGACCACCTAGGTGAAAGCAGAGAATATTTTCTTTTTCTTTTTTTGAGTTGGAGTCTCACTCTGTCGCCCAGACTGGAGTGCGGTGACCGCTCCCAGCCACTACAGCCTCTACCTGCTGGGCTCTGGCGATCCTTCCGCCTCAGCCTTCCAAGTAGCTGGAATTACAGGCGCGCGCTACCATGTCCAGCTAATTTTTGGATTTATTGTAGAGAAGATTCTTTCCATCACTGCCTTTGTAAGTATAAAATAAGAATATCGATCACTGGGAGGGGATAAGGGTTTCTCAGTCAAAATATTATTTGTTGTTGGAATTTATTTCCCCATTGCTTGACTTTTATGTCATTGTCTCCAGGTCATCAATCTTCTTCAGACATGTTCAATGTCCTGGCAGATCCAAGGAAGCTATGATGGTTGGGACATTTGCTAAAGAGACTTAGCCTGGGCAGACAGATCTCCTGCTGGGATTAATCCCCCGCTTTTCTGCCCTTCCTGTTTTCTATCCTTGATATAAAAGAATCATCAAGAGTTTTATTTTCTGAAAACATTCTGAATTAGTGTAGTATGTTTCTCTTTCCTGAAGCTTGCCCTGGTGATACCACATAGGAAAGTGAAGTGTTCAAATATGCAAAAGCAACTTGAAAAATCCAAAACAATCTTGGGGACAAAGAAAACAGTTTTGACTAATAAGAGCATATGGAGACCAGGGTGGGTAAATCCTCATTGTTATCCACGTTGAAGGTACAGGACACAAGGGATCTTTTGTTATGTAAAATACAGGGGTAACATTAGTTCCCATAAAACATATCATCGGAGACAGAAATGTGGATATTGGAAGAAAATATGGAGGACAAAACGGTTTTTAAAGTGACCCAAGGAGCACACCGGAAAGAAAAAATATGAATCAATGTTAAAAACATAATATAAAAGATACATTGCAAAATGTATCTAGTTGGATTGTTGATCTAGAATACAGAGTTTGGTGATGCTATCACATGACGACAGGAAAAGTAGGGAGATGAAGAATAAAAAATAAGAGTTGGTTGATGAAGATAAGACAATTAGAAGTTTTAACTTTTTTATGATAAGATTCTTTAGAGAACTATTCCCTACACTTTTTGGCATCAGTGATTGGTTTCATGGAAGACAGTTTTACCACAGACTAGGAAGGGGAAAATAGGGGAGATCATCAGACATTAGATTATTACAAGGAGTACACAACCTTGATCCCTCATATGCACAGTTCACAGTAGGGTTTGTACTCCTGTGAGACTCTAATGCCACCTTTGATCTGATAGAAGAAGGAGTTCTGTTTAACTGCTGCTGTGTGCCCAGTTCCTAACAGGCCATGGACTGGTTACCAGTTTGTAGTTGCCGGTCCTTACTGGGGGTTGGTGATTCCTGCCTTAGAGGAAAGAAAAGTAAATTAAATAAATAAATAAATAAATAAATAAATTTAGAAGAAATCATATTTTAAAAAATAGGAGTTGAGATTTATCAAATAAGAGGATAATGAAAGATTTCAAATTTTAAAATATTATAGTATCCTGTAAACTTAGATGAGAAAAATTTACACCTAGTTCAAGTATGGTGAATGCTAAGACTAAAAATGGCAAAAATGGTAGACTAGAATTTTCCTGAAAAAAGAGCAGACCATTTAATATTAGGCTTCTATATTGCAGTACAAGGAAAACTAAAGGAGTTATATTTTCAAAGTATTGACTAAAATTAAGCTTAAAATTTTTCAAAGATAAATTAAAAAAAATAAACTGTTTTCAGCCCTCATAAGATTTACCCTACACAACACTATTTGAGGTTGTTCTTGGGATGTCCTCAGGCAACAAAAATAATTCTTAGAGAAAATACACATATACACACATGTACACACATATTTATGAAATGTAAGTAAAATATGTACATGAGATTAAGGATTAGTGAACGGTTTAGTCAACAGTTTATTGCCTAAAGAAGCAAAGACAATATGAATAGATTATCTGAAGAAATAAAGACAGTATATATCTGAGGATACTGAGAACATAGCTGCTATGTGTGTATAGGGGAAGATAGAGTTATTAATACATTTGAAATAATATTTTAATATATACAAGTTAAAAATAATTGGAAACTAAAAATAGAATGTATAAAGAAAAGAAATCATAAAGGTAAATATAGCATAATAGCATTGAATGACAGTACAAATGCACTTCTAAGAGAGAAACTGATAAGCATCCAATTTAAAAAGTTAGGCAAAACAAACAGAAGAAGAAAGTCAATGAAGCAAGAAGAGGGCCAATCACAATCTCAGCTGGAATTAGAAAACAGTACAGGCATGCAATCCCCATGAAGGCAGAGTTTTTGTTTGTTTGTTTGTTTGTTTTTTGTTTTTGTTTTTTGAGTTGGAGTCTCACTCTGTCGCCCAGACTGGAGTGCAGTGGCACGCTCTGGCCACCGCAGACTTGACCTGCTGGGCTTTGGCGATCCTTCCGCCTGGCCTTCCAAGTAGCTGGAACTACAGGTGCGCGCTACCACGCCCGGCTAATTTTTTTGATTTATTGTAGAGATGAGGTCTCGCCAAGTTGCCCAGGTGGGTCTCAAACCCGTGGGCTCAGGCAATCCACTCGCCTCGGCCTCCCAAAGTGCTGGGATGACAGGTTGAGCCACTGAACCCGGTCTAAGGTAGAGATTTTAGTCTGCTTTGTTCACTGTTGTATCTGAGTGCCTAGAACAGTGCTAAGCACATGATAGGTGTTCAATAAATATTTAATCAGTAAATTAATAATTATACTTCAACAGTATGTGGAAAATATCAGCAAAAATGTAGTTCTTTAAAATGATTAATCTGGTAAAGTTATTTCTGGCAAGACATACAGAAAAAAAGAGGATATAAACAAAAAACAATAAAAAAGTAATGAATATATGTACACAGGAGCTTTAAAAATAATACAAATTTTATTATAGCCGCTATACACTAATACATTTGAATATATTTGAAACCCAGAAAAAAGATAGAAATTTGTATAAAAATATAAAAAGCCAGAACGGAGTCAGAAAAATAAAAGCCTGAATAGACCAATAATCATTAGAGAAATTGAAATGGTAATTTCAGGCTCTCCTCCAAAGATGCCTCAGGTCCAAAGAGCTTCATAGCTGAGTTCTCCTATAGTTTCAAGGGATAGATGGTTTCTATTAAAAAGATGGTTCAGAAAATTAAAAAGAAGAGGGAACAAAATCTAAGTTTTGATGCGGTTAGTGTAAATTGAATAAGTAGACTAAGAAATAAAAATTTATAGATTTCTTTTATGTATCACCACATAAAGGACTAATTATATAACTATATTTTATAGTTTTGCAATGTATATTTTATTTTTCTAATTTCAAAATATATTTTATTGTATATATTTAAGGTATACTACATGATGTTATAGGATGCAGAGAGACAGTAAAATGGTTACTCTATAGCAAAGCGAATTAACATATCCATCATCTCACATAGTTACTTCTTCCTTCTTTATTGGTAGCAAATTGCTAAAATCTACTCATTTAGCAAAAATTCCAAAAACAGGACAATTTTGTTAGCTCTAGTTGTTATGTGGCACACTAGATCTTTAGACTTGTTCATCCTCCATATCTGGTGTCTTGTATCCTCTGATCTACATGTCCCCATTTTCTCCTTCCTCCCATTGGAATTATTGTTTTATTCTCTATCCTGTAAATATCCTCTAGGTTTATGTGCATTGTGGAAAATAGCATGATCTTTTTTAAGACTGAACAATATTCAAGAGCTTACACACTTGCACACATACACATTCATACCATTGTTTCTTTATTCATTTGTCTGTCAAATAACTATTTTTATCCATATAACTATTTTAATGGGCTAAAAATTCATTTAGTCAATTTCAGTGTCCATTTTTGACATAGACTTGAAAAAACCAGTGGCAGAATGAAAATTCCCTAACTTAATAAAGGTCACATAATTAAAACCCAGAAAAATTTCATATTTAGTGAAAACATTTCAACCACGTAGCTTAAGGTTTATGAATAAGATAGTGGTGTCTTTTATAATTACTATTGTTTAGCATAGTATTGGATTTCCGGATTAATGTTACTAGAAAAAGAAATAAAAAAGTAAAGATCAGAAGAGGACAAATATGATTTAGGATTTAGGTAAGATAATTATCTACAAGAAATCCAACATGCCCCCAAGACCAAATATTAGATTTACCTGAATATTATAAGTTAGGTGACCTGATACAAGAGCAATTAGAAAAATAATGTCTCTTTTCCCAATAATAACTACCTAGAAAGTAACATAAAATATATAATATTAAAATAACAATAAAAATATTTACACTGTGCAAGAAGTAATCAGACAAAAATTGCAAACATATAAAGAAAAACCTTAAGCTTTATCAATTTATCCAAATTAGTAAATTACTTTATTAATTTACCTAAACAAGTAGAAAGATTGCAATAAGTTCCTGGATGATTCAACTTACTTTATAAGGGGGAAAACAGTTTCAAAATTTTATCAATAGATTCAATGTAATTCTAATATAATTTTAACTTAAGATTTTGACAAAACTGAATCATTTATTACAAAACTTAAAAAAAAGATGAAAGATCTAAAGAACAGGAAAGATAGCTTAAAGTAAGACCCATTTGTATATTGTAATTGGATTTCAACCATTGAGGAAGGAAAACTAGCTCAATTTATTTTTTAAAAAAAGAAAGCTTAATTCCTACCTAACACCATATAAAGATAAACCTCTCCATGGATTAAAGATTTGAATATAAAAGGTAAATCTATAAAACTCTTAGAAAAAATTGCAGGAAAGATTTGTCTCTTAGGAGTGATGAAGAACTTCTTTAAAAAGACAGCAAAAGTAAAATCATAAAGGAAAAGCTGGCAATTATGAATACTTAAAAATTAAGGATATCTGTTTAACGAAGAAACTACTAATAAGTTTATTATAGATAATAGACAATAGGTAATGACAAAATCTGCAACATCAAAAGTCAACATCAGATTAATATTTATTATAAAAATAACTATTAAAGTAAATAAAATGTAAGTAAAAAAGATGGAGGTCATTTAAGAAATAGTTAAAAGATGTGACTAAGGAATTAAAAGAAATGAAAATTAATAAATCACTATTATTAATAATAATGTTAACATCTTTACTGTTATTATTAAGACTGGCCTGCGGGCATTGTGGTGTACACCTCTAGTCCCAGCTACTCAGGGAGGCTGAAGCAGAAGGATGACTTAAGCCAGGAGTCTGAGGCTGCAATGAGCTATGATTACATCACTGCACTCCTGTCTGGGTAACAGAGTCAAATTCTGTTTCTTAAAAAAAATAACAAAGATGTGTTATGATATGTAAAATGATTTCCTGATTACTATGTTTGGATGTGAAAGACAGGTCTGCATGTTTTCTTGCTCTGTTTCGTTTTTGTGTAGGATGTGCTCTGGTTATCACAGTACTGGACCACTCAAATGTTCACTAGCCTCCCCACCTACCTCAGTGCATGTACATTACCCTCGGATACCATTTTGCTCTTGACTTCCCCTGGTGACCACTAAATAAACAGCACACACTAATCTTTTATATCATGTTCAGTGTATTTGTTCAGTGAAATAGAGTGACAGAATCTAGTCAAATGACCTAAGTTGTAAGAAAAGAGCTATTATTTACTGGCCATGAGACTTGGTTAAAAAAAAAATCACTTAATCTCTTCAATAGTAAAACTCACCCTGCCTTCCTAACAGGATAAATTGTATCAAGTTACAATGAAAGGTATTATATAGAAAAAAAAAAGAATTTGGCTTGGAAAGTAGAAGATTTCAAGGGATTGTGACATAGTAGAAAGAACAGTAGAATGGAGTAGAGATTGGAGCTGAGATGATAGAACTGTCATCAAAACTGTCTGGAACCTTGAAGCCCCAGACACTTCTTGCACTTATTTATGAGGATTTACTGTAAGCCAGGCATTATATTGGATGATAAGTGTAAGAGAATGTTTAGTGCTCACTCCCTGCTCTTAAAGAAAAGACAGCCTATTCTGTAAGCCAGACAAATAAAGAAATAAGTTCTAGCAGAGTTGTATTTGTTAGGATTTTTTTAGTGTTACCAATAGAAGTCAACTCTAGCTAATGTAATTCAAAGAGAAGCTTAGTTGAAGGCTGTGGAGTTGTTCCCGACACTGAAGGAAAATTGGAGTGACTAAGGCTTCCAAATGGTCAGGAGTCAGAGGGGCTCCATGATAAAACGCAGGAACCAATCAATGTTTCTGTCAGGCTGCCAGTGGCTGGTATTAATCAGCACTAATCATTCTCCATCCCAGCGTCTCTCCACTCAAGATCTCAACTGAGTAAGAGAGTAAGCTTGATTGGCCTAGGTTTATCTCAACCCACCACTTGGCCAGAGGAAAGCAGGACACTCTGATGGCAAACCATCCAGTCAGCAGAAGGTGGGAGTTCTTGGCAGACCCAAACCAGAAAGTTGCCACTAAAATAGCTCTATCTCAGGAAAATGTAGCAGTATATAGTGTTAACCCTGGAATAACCCTGCGGCATTTAGGAGGTCTTCTTGTTGGGAATAATGCTTTAACTGAAATATGAAAACAAACTATTTTTATGAAGTGGGGATCAGGGAGTGGGGGTGGGAAGTCAAGAGGAATTTGGGCCGGATATTACTCCAGTCCTAGGAGTCAAAGGATACAGAGACTTGAAAAACCTTATTTGATTAAAGGAATGAAAAATTATTTAGTGACACCAAATCAAAGGGAAACTTTTAGATAGAGGATTTAAATATGGCTAAAGAAGTGGGCATTAGCCTATAAACATCTTTCATGCCTTACTGATATGGAGTTTGAACTTGATTTTGGAATGCAGGAGAAGCCACTGAAGATCCTCAAACAGTAGGTGATATGATTAGGTCTGCAATTTAGAAAGTCTTGCTATTGTGTGGAGTGGTTTGAGGGCTGGACAAGACAGGTAGACTAGTGAGGTGGTTATTTCAAGAGTCCAGTTGAAACTTGAAAAGAAAATGAATCAGAGAGTTGCAATTAGAATGCAAAAGAGGGGCTATACATGAAAGTTATTACAGAATAAAGAAGCCCCGAGCTGGATGAATAATTGGATATGAAATTGAGAGAGAGTTTTGGAGAGAAAGGAAAAGAGTCAAGACTCTTACCTTGACTTCTAGTCTGGGGGAGTTCTGGAATTTTTAGGAAGACTTTTCACTCTTCACTATAATGATGCTTCAGGTCTTTAGTTTGTTACTCTTCTGTTTTGGATGACAGTATGGAGACCCTCATACTTATCTCTGGGCACTCCTGTTCTGGGAATCTCTATTTTCATCCTATCATGTTTGCTTCAGAGCTTCTGGAGTTTAGAGGTTAAAGCCTAAGCAGTCTCATTTCCTCTGTCACTAAGATGTTTTGTTGTAAAGGCTTCACTGCCTTAGTGCCTGAGGTAAACTTAAAAGATGCTGTAGTTTGGTCGTTTGTGCAGCTCTGAAACATTTTTTCAAAGGCAGGACAGAACACTCTCAGGGCAATGCCAACAAGGCTTATTACTTTAAGTAGTGCAGTGTGTCCTGGCTGCATCGGCAATGTGGTATAACTTTGGGCCACGGCCAGCGGGATGAAATTCAAACTGGCCTCTCAGAATAGGAGGTTCTCTCTTCCATTATGGATTCACTGATCCAGGAGTGCAGTTTTAACTTCCTGATCAATTCAACCAGTTGGCCTTTCATCAAACGATATCATCAGGTTGGAAGGAACACTAAAAAGTCAGTTAGTCTAACCCACCTATAGCTAGGTAAGATTCAACATGAATTCATAGAGGAGGCAAATTTGGGGGCTTATTATAAAACCCCTTGCTCATTGGAGTCACTTCTAGAGGCACCCAGAGTTGTGAGTCTTGCATAGCCAGGAAGGCCTTGTAAGGACAAAGTATATTTCACTCCTTTGTACAAGCCACTTTCCTCTTGTTCTGGACTCATTAGAAGTAAGGGAATCTGCTCCTTTGTCACTCACACACTTCTTCATATACTTGAGGACTATTATTAATTCCTTATTCAGTCTTTTTTTTTCTCTAGGCTAAATAAACTCTGTTCCTTTAGCCTTCCTCAGAGGGAATATTAGTCAAACCTTTAATCATTTTAGTTGCTGTCTTCTGGACTGCCTCCAAATTTTCCACAGCACATTTTATCTGGAAGAGCTGAAAGGCAATGGAGTGGGGTAAAAATCTCATTAATTCAGACATTGCCAATTTGAAATTTGTGATAATTCAGACAGGGATTTGCTTAACCAACCCTTTCTTTGGTGATTGTGTAAGTTCAAGGCAAACCAGATCAGGAGGAGGGAGAGCCTTAGAAAATATTCAAAGTGCTCATGGGAGCAAACCTTTTTCTCAGAGTATCGGGGTTGCACTTTCCCACAGAGTCTCATGTAGGCCAAGTGCAGATGTTGTTACCTGGTCATTTCAGCAAACTCCCTAAGACGTATATTAAGCCTCAGTGCAAGACTAGATTGAGTTGTTGTTACTGTGACCTAATATATTCTCTCCCCAGTGAGTGTGTATATTGGACCAAAGGCCTAAATTTATCAGTCTGATATGCTTCCAAAATTCTGGGTTGTAAGTCACCATATTTTTTATACTTATTCTCAAGTTATATTTCAATTTGGTTGTTGGGCTTTATACCAGATTAGGGAAAATATCATTTCATGCATCTTTATGCTAGTTATTTTTTATTTTCATGTGTAAGGATTGTGATGATCCATGATTAATTTCAAAATATGTTAACCCTCCAATTAATTCTTTCATTTATGCATTAAATAAACATGTAGAATACATCTACCTTGTGCCCAGCACCTTATTAAAAAAAAAAAGTAAAACATGTCCTTATCCTTAAGGCTTCTCAGCCTGGGAGTATTAAAATACAGGTATTATTAAGTGCACAGAGGAGGAGCACAGAGTGTTTTCCAGAGAGGTATAGGAAACCTTTATGACAGAGGGGCCTTCTAAAGAGACGACCTATCTCAAAGGGCAGTATGACTTTTACAGGTGGACAAATTGGAAAAAAGGGGCATGTACAGTATCACAGAAGTCTGAGTACCTCATTATATGGTAACAGTTCAGTTAGATTTTGCTTATGCCTGCTATGATGAATAAATATTTTCCTACAAAAATTCTGAACAGACAATCTTGCTTCTCTTTGTGTATGTACCCTAATGGTTTTAAGGAGGGGAAAATAATAGCTTCCTTTTCTCCCTGCTTGATTCCAGAACACATTGAGGCATTGAAGATGCAGACAAATATATTTGTGTCATTGGTGATAATGGGCAGATTGGAGGATGTGGCACAATTGCACAGCAACAGTGGATTTCCAAAGATGGCAGGAATGAACTCCCAGTATGAGGCAAGCTAGAAAATCATAGACTTCATAAAATAGAGGTAGGCCCTTTCTCTAGGTGTGTTTGAGAGAGATCAGATTTCTCTACAGACAGGGAGATAGCAAGAGAACCCAGAATCAGGTGGGTTCTAGCTCTTTATCCCAGATTCACCTTTCGGGCTGCTCAGGGAAGTGAGGCTGGAAGTGCTACTCTAATGAAAGATCTTCAAAAGAAAAGATAAAAAGGGTGGAGTAAAGGTTCCAACTGTATTCATAACCTATTATTGTTCAAAGTAAGCTTTATTTTCCATGAGTTTCAGCATGAGGACATATAACACCAACACAGCTCCTAAATCTAATCAAGTGCACTGTCACTCTGCTCATTTGAGAATGAGGGGAGAGAGACCCAAGCACAAGACAAGGAACCCTGTGGATGAGATCTGGATTCTAATTCTGTCTCTTATTGATGGAGTGATCTTGAACCAACATAACCCCTTTGTGTAAAATGGGGATAGCATTAGTACTATCTCTGCATGACCACTGTAGGATTATTGTGAGGTTTAAATGAGTTAACCACATATAACATGTTTAAACCAGGCTTGAACACAGTGGATGACAGACAAATAATTGCTCTCAGATGGTGTGTTTCTGACTAATGCCTAAGGGTTAAATTATTTATGAGACATTTTCTTCATTCTTTCAAAATTAAGAAGTACCATACAGGATACCATACACCATGCACTATGTGCAAGAGATTAGACTAGTGCTTCTCAAAATTTTATGTGCATATTGGTCACCTGGGGGCCTTTTTCAAAAGCAGATTCATTAAGTCTGGGATGGAGCTCCAAGATTCTTTAGTTCTTAAAGTTCCCAGATGATGCTAATACTGCGGAGCAGTGGACCGGATTTTGTATAGATGGGCATAGATACCTGTATCATGGTGCTATTAATCCATTTGGGTACATGTAAGAGAAACAGACTTAAGTGCTGCTTCCAGGTACAAACATCTGGGTTTGGCCACAACCAAAAATTTCTTCATTTCTCTAAATGTGCTCTCAATCACAGCCTGTGTAGTGTATTTGCACCCTAGTGCTTATGGTTTAAAACTTGTAGCCCTCTCATCAGCTACTCTTTAAATTCTTACCCTAACTCCTTAATTAAGATAAAGTCAGAATACATCTTTTGATCAATTCACAACCCTGACAAAACCTGGTGCTTAGGGGCAAGTTAAATCAATAAAGATTTTCTTCTAGAACTGATCTTCAAACTTTAGCATGTATTGAAATCACCTGGAAGACTTTTTCAATCATAAACTGCAGGACCCCATCCTAGGAAGCTCTGATTCAGTAGGTCTGGGTTAAGGACCAAGAATTTACATTTCTAACAAGGGCCTATATGAATGCTGATGCTACTGGTCTGTAGACCACACTTTGAGAACAATTGCCTTCCAGCAACCAGGTCTGCATGCCTATGAAGAAAAACTATTTGGACAAAAATGGTCATTCGTATTTGATACCATCATGTTCAGAAATAGCACAAATGAAATACACATGTAACCAACAGATTAAGGGAGTATAGAGGAGGATAAATCCTATTTCATCAAAACCCACAGCAGCTGAAACCAGCTCACAGTATCCAAAGTTCTTATTTACTGTCAACAGAGAGGGCTGCATGAAATTGAGAGAAATGATCGTGTGTAAGGGCCCAACCTGGTCTCTCTGAATTTCGGAATCAAATAATAACGAGGTCCTGGCAATTTATAAATTTTTTTGTTGGAAATCACCATAAAAAAATCCTAATTGGCATATCATTATGTGTCAAACATCAGGATCAATCATCTCCACCTCCCTCTGAAATATTTTCTCTGATAGTTTGAGGCAGAAATCAATATTTCCTCCAGTGGGTTTTTTAGTGTCCATACGACTTCAATAGTATTTATGATTTTATGTTACTGTTTACGTGACTCTGGGCTTGAAGCTCATGGAGTACAATGAACACACCTCTTATCTCTGTGTTTTGAGTCTTACACAGTGTATCTATCATGTATTTTTAGCATTACATATGTCTTTAAAAATTGTGATAAAAATTGTTTTGTATTCAACGCACCTCTGTTTCTGTTATAAAATCGAGTGTTAACTATGTATAGTAATTGATAGAAGGAAGTTGGCATCCTGTCATTGTTAATACAGATGTTATTTTTACAATGAAATCACACTTCCCTTCTGTGTAATAATTTCAGTGACATGTTGAATTTATGTATGATGAAAAATTAGCATTTACTTTTTAAAACTTCTCAGTAAAGATCTCAAAGTTTCATTAAGAAAAGGGTGATATATAATGGGGTGTATTTACACAATGGAATATTACACAACAGTGAACACAAATAAAGTAACTATCATTTATCCTAATTATTCACAATCTGTAACTTCAAATTAACTTACTTGTAAAACTTATTTGTAAGCTCCAAAACAATACTTTTGGTGCTTTGGGGGTCATTTGTGGCCATGGGTGTAGTGTTGAAGCATGTGTTATGACATACACCTTCCCAGCTGAGATTGAACAAGGAGACCCCTTACTTTTTGCTTCAGCTCTCAGACTATAATCAAATGACCTTTTCGTGGTCTGTCTGGTGCCCCATTTTTCTCACTTTTGTGCTTATTTGTAAGTGATTTCATTATTTAAAGTGGATCTCATGTGAATGCTGACGTGCTGTCTAGTGTTCCTAAGTTCAAGAAAGCTGTGATGTGCTGTATGTGATGTGCTGATGTGTTGTAAAATGCATGTGTTAGAACTGTTCAGATTGAGTTACAGCACAGTTAGTCCTGAGTTCAATCCTAAGGAGTCAATAATACATATTAAATAAGGTATCTTCAAATAGAAATACACATAAAACAAGTTTATGTATTGATTGGTTGATGGAAATGTAACCTGAGGCTCACAGGAACCTAGCTCTGTATTTCCCCTAAAAGCAATCGTGCAGTAATATCTAATTCAGTGTTCACAGTTACCTCATATAACATCACTACTAAGTGTGGCGATCAACTGTATAGCATAAGCTTTAGTGGCATAATTCTAAGTGCAAAAAAGCACATCCCCAAAGACTACATGGTGCCCTTCCTACAAAGTTCAAAAGCGACTAAAGCTCAACAGTTCAGTATGATCTTGAAAGTACCTAAAGAAATCAAAAGAACACAAAATTCAGGTTTGTGATTACCTTGTGAGAGTAGAGGAAATGGGTAGAGAAATTGGTAGATTTCAGGTATGGAGTAATGAATTCAGCCTTGTTTTCTTGTCAATATCTTCTATTGCTTGGATGTGGTTTGTTTGGTCCTGCAGAGACTCATCAGGTGGGGCCTAATGGAAGGTGTTTGGGTCATGGAAACAGATGCCTCAAGAATGACTTGGTGCCATTCACAAATGAGTTCTCACTCCATTATTTACATGGAGAGTTGCTCTGAGGGCTGGTTTTTGTTTTTCTTTTGTTTTTGAGTTGGGGTCTCATTCTGTCACCCAGGTTGGAGTGCAATGGCACTATCTATCACAGCTTACTGCAGCCTCAACCTGCTGGGATAAGATGATCTTTCTGCCCCAGCCTCCGAGTAGCTGGGAATATAGGCACACGCCACTAGGTCTAGCTAATTTTTTAATTTTTTTTGTAGAGATGAGGTCTCACTCTGTTGCCCAGGCTGGTCTTGAACTCCTGGGCTCAGGCTGTCCTCCCACCTAGGCCTTCTCAAAATGCTGAGATTATAGGCATGAGCCACCTTGCCCAGATGAGAACTAGTCATTAAAAAGAGCCTGGCACCCCTCACTTCTTCTTTGCCCTCTCTCCTCAACATGTGATCTCAGCACAAGCTGGCCCCTTTTTGTCTTTCACCATGAGTTGAAGCACCTGAGACCCTCACGTGAAGCAGATGCTGGCGCCATGCTTATTCTTCAGTCTGCAGAGCTAGGGGCCAAATAAAACTTTTCTTTATAATGACCTAGCCTCAGGTATTTCTATACAGCAGCACAGAAACAAAGACAATATCTAACTAAAATTAACAGAGAGATTAAGAGAGGGTTATGCATGAAGGGTGACAATGGGCCGCACTAAGGATTATAATTAAATCAATCTACTAATACACATCTGTACATTTTTCATACCCACAGATATATGTGGCAAGTGAACAGATAAAGAGACATCTTTTTTCCTACAGAGGTGGCTTTTCTCCCTCTAAATTGAGGCTTTCTCCAGGAGACTCTGAAGCAGCAATCCACATAAGGAATCGGAGGGCACCCAGCCACAGAAAGCAACTGTGAGCGCTCACACGTTCCCAACACCTGCAGTTCTCATATCACTCCTGACAGTTCAGACACTTAATGTATGGATATGTCACTCAATGAAAGGTGTTCCGTAGCACACAACAGCACCTACATACCATGGCAAAATTCAGATGCACCCTAGACCCAAGTCATCAAAACTGCAAACTGATAAGGTGGTAGAATCATTGTTCAAACTGGAATTGCAAACCCAGGCAAGAAAACAAACACTGTATCTAGTTTGATTTAAAGTTGTTGTGTAGAATGAAAGCCAGCATGAAAACCAAGAATTCTATGGAAGTGAGCGACACAGATGTGGCTGTCCTGTTGAGACAGATGCAGACAATGTAAAAGTTTTGTAGTGCTATGATCGTGGGTCACTGTTGCCTTGAACTCCTGGGCTCAAACAATCCTCTCGACTCAGCCTCCTAAGTAGCTGGGACTACAGCCATGTGCCACCAGGCCTAGCTAATTTTTGGATTTTTCATAGACATGAGGTCTTACTATGTTCCCCAGGCTGGTCTTTAACTCCTAGGCTCAAGCAATCCTCCAACCTTGGTCTTCAAAAGTGCTGGGATTACAGGCATGAACTACCACACCCGGATGCAGAAAATTTTAAAGTTTTTAAGAGGTGACTGCCAGTTTGCCATGACAGCTATGTGCTGAAAAATCTGAAAGGAACTTAGTATGACTGAACTTAGAAAAAGGTAAGTATTGTTAAGGCAACAAATTATACTCTCTTAAATCAAGGTGTATTCTCACTGGAGGCTTACCTTGGATATATGAATACTATATACTAGCCACCAGTTCCCTTGCAGCAGTTGATAATTTAGGGTATTTGTATAATGCACCTTGCTGTAGCATGCAAATGGCATGAACGCCTTCTCCTCTGCCTGGGCTGTGATGGCGTCAGGCTGGTGGAACTGAAATGAACGCCTGATATTCGAGCAGCATTTAATCACACGTTTGGTTTGATTTACTAATGCTATTGTCTTTCTATTTTCTGTTAAGAAATTATTAGCAGGAAGTAACTCGGCCTGAACGCCACAATATGTTGGATCAATTTAAGAGACAATATAGATCACTGGGATTTCTTTTGTCAAATGGAACCATTAGACTTGCCTATTAAAAAAGTATATATTTCTGCTTTGAGTGTGTCAGTGATACATCGCTCACCATTATGCAAAAGGCCACCAAGAGGAGAGATATGAATGGATGGCAGGGAAGGCATGATAAATATGTCATTGCATATGCAGCTTAAATTAGACTGCGGACATCTCATTTTGTTGAGGGGTGGTGTGCTCTCCTGTTTTCTTTAGAAGGTGGTTTACCATTCCCAAGGCTGTCATCCATGAACTCAGCGAGAGAGTCTACCCTCTGTTCTTTACAAAAATATGCTTTGTCTAAAATACAGTCCAACTACCTCTAACTACTCACGTGCCCAGTCTTAGGTCTGGGCTTTTGAAACACACTGCTTAAAAATCAATCTCAAGATATAGTCTCTTTCCCTTTATCATCGAATGATGCATTTTCCACCAATGCCTGTTTTTCTGTGTCACATCGGGTCTGTTTTTTGGTGTCATGCCGTCTTTTGCTATCCAGTGCATGGACAGAACAGCTGAGTAATTATATCAGTGTGACTGCAATTTCACCTTTGGGGCCTTCTTGCTTCGGTGGCACACAGGTGACTAAACCAGGAATGGTGACATTCCTTGCTGTGAGGGATTGACCATGTGACTCTATCAACTGTCAGTACAGCAGGCAGCTGAGTCACACCAGATATCCTTACAGCTTAGCAACACGAGTCTGAGAAAACCAGGTGAAATGGGACCCTAGGCATGGTGTCCCCAGTGAGTTTAGTTCCAGATTATGATTGAGCAAACAATATCTAAAAAGACAGGGTGGATCAGGGCAAGAAGGAGCTCTCTGGACTCTCATTCCAGCCCTCTCTAACACTGGGCTGGGCACTTAAGACTTTTAAGTATCAATTTTCTTTTCCATCTTTCACATAGATACATTGTGAAAAGCAATGATAATAATAGTAATAATTACTAACATTTAACAATTTAATAAGTGGTTTTTGGATGCCCTTGGTAATTGGCAAAAAATAAACTCACAAAAGCACTGATTCTGAATGCACTTAGAACAAAAACAATTTGTACAAAAGCAAGTTGGGCAAAACAATAATAATAAATTGATCCCAAATGAAGATTTTCTGTCATTGTTTTTTCCAGTGTTAGCAATTTGGGTAAACTACAAAGTAGATAGAAAGTCTTATGTGCTTTTAAGCATTTTTTCATGTTACAGGTTTTGTTTTTACTTCCTATGTTTTATTGTTTTCACATTTATAATGCACTTCCAGTTGAGTTTTTCTCCTCTTTGCTGTTTGTAGCTACAAAAAGATGCTCATTTAGTATGACTTCAAATAATATCCTGTTTTTGGACAGTTTGTTCTGAAATATCTCTTGTTATTGTCATTTAACTTGCTCTAATTTATATACTTATTTAAAATCTAGAATGTTACTTTGGGCCAGTGAAATAGAATGTGGTCAAAATAAGAAATTAAACACAATGCAAATTTAAATGGTTCTTGTACTTATTGCAGTTGCAGATATACTGAACATCTATTAAGTTCCAGACACTGAACTTGGCATCAAGTCTATGTAGTTACTCTAACAAACAACATTCTTGCTTTTATGAAGCTTACAGCTTAGTGGCAAGAGATACATAATAAGTAAACACTTAAAAAAGATAAAAGTATACATTCCATGAAGGAAATCAAGCAATGTGATATGATACAGAATAGCTTAGTGTGTAACAAACTGTGAATGGAAGAAAGAGAATGTGCTAACCATGATCCAATCTAGTGACAAAGTATTCCAAAGGGATTTACAACAGTTTGTCTGGAACAGGGAATTCTAAAGAAAGGAGTATGAAATAAGACTGGAAATATAGTTTAGGAGAAAAAACAATGCTTGAGAGTTGCGAATGTCACAGCAAGGCAGTGTTATGTGTTGAATTGTGTCCTCCTGAAAGATGTTAAAATCCCAGTCCCTTGTGTCTGTGAATGTGACCTTGTTTGGAAATAGGGTTTTTACAGATGATCTAAAATGAGGTCATTAGGGTGGGTCCTAATCCAAAGTGACCATGTCCTTAAAATGAGGGAAAATTTGGTCAGAGAGATATACACAGAAAATACCATAAGGACACAGGGTTGAGATTGGGGTGATGCAGTTACCAGCCAAGGAATATCAAAGATTGCTAGCAACCCCACCAGAAGCTTGGGGAAACCCATAGAAGAGTTTCTCTCCTACAACTCCAGAAGGACTCAACCTGGCAGTGTCTTTCTCTCAGACCTTTAGATGTTTAAACAACACATTTTTCTTGTTTAAGCCATGCAGTTTTTGGTACTTGCTACGGTAACCCTAAAAGATTAATATGGGCAGTTACCCCAAATCCACAGTGCTGTGGGATATGCTTCCTTACACCGCAGGACATGTCATGGCCTCAGCACATTTCTTAAATCCCAGGCAGCTAGTAACATTCAACTGGGCTTAGCAAAGCAGATACAACCCAATGGGCTAACATATTTTAAGTTTTATTTTATTTTAGTAGGCAATAAGAAGCCTTTTGAAAGTTTTGAGGCAGAAAATAAAATTCACCAGCTTACCTTTTGACCTCGCCTTCCAGCTTAAGGGTTGTTACTATTTCATTCTTCTTCGTGCCATTGCGCTGATTTCATAGAGTCCTGAGTGCTGGTTTCTCATGTTTTCCCCTGTAATCTGGGATCCATTGGTGACCAGGAATTGCAATTTAATGTTCTGTATGTCTAGCACTTTGCCCTGGCCTGACATCTAGCAGATGTTATTGTATTACTTGTTTTGTTGTAAATTTTATTATTTTTTGTTTTGAAAAACTTCACACTTTCAGGAAACTTTTAAAACTGGTTTTTAGCAACTTTCATATTTCTTTCACTCTGATTCATAAACTAGCATTTTGGCACATTTGTTTATCATTTTTTTCCTTTCTGTGTAAGAATACTGATTTTGCTTTTTTTTTCTCCTAAATCACAGACATCAAGCCTTGACACCTAAAGCATTAGTATATATTTAGCAAGAATAAAGGCATTATCCTAAGTAATCATAGTAAAATTATAAGAAGGAAATTTAACATTAGTAAATACTCTTATTTATAATTAATATCCAAATTTTCTAATTCTTTCTTTATAAATTTTTTTCCTGATTGAGAATCCAATGCAAGATCATGCACTTAATTTTCATGTTATGTCTCTTTAGTTTCCTCTAATCTGGAACCATTTCTTAGCCTCACTTTGTCCTTCATGATATTAAAATTTTTTAAGAATACAGACAAATTATGCTGTAAAATATTTCTCAGTTTGGTGTTTCTAATGTTTCCTAATGGTTAGGTTTAAAGTATGTATTTTCCCAGGGATTCCACTAATGTAATCAATTGATTTGTTTCTTTTTTTATTTATGATTTTGACGCTAATTGTTTGGTTAAATCCATGTTGGTCACATTTTTCCACTTAGATATTATTCTCTCTTTGCAGTTAATACATATTTTGTAGGGAGACACTTTAATATCTTATTTTCCTCATAAAATTTTCAGACTAGTTTTAGCATCCATTGTTGATTCCTGCCTGATTCAATGATTATTATGGTGATTGCACAATGGTTATTTTGCTGTTTCATTTCTTTTGCTTTTATTAGCTGACAGTCTATTATGCCTTCTCTCTAAATGTTTATTTATTCACTTATTACCAGTATGAGTTCATGTATTATTTTATTCAGTGGATTATAACTCGTTAGTATCATTATTTATTTTGATGCTCAAATTGTCTCAGATTTGCTTTCTTGAAACTACTTCAGTCTGGCTCCTTTGTACTTTTTTCATGTCATCATTATTTTCTGAACATTTTTTATTTTCAGGCACAACAAGAAACTCCGGTTTATCTTGTACTCCTTTTGCCCACCCGTGGAATTAGGTACTTATCCAAGGAACCCTATTTTCTTTTAGAGGGAATGATACTTATAAACAATGTTTTGGAGATAATGTACCAATTAAGAATTAATTCTTAACAATTTCAAGACTTTATTTTTCAAGTTTATTTTATTTATCACTTGCTGGTGTCATGTAATATTTGTAGCAGATTCTCTTTTAAACTTTCCTATAATCCAGTGTAATTTTTTTTCCTCCCTTACAATCATATCCTAAAAAAAAAAACTTTATTTACTGAAAAGAATGAGGTTATCTAGGGTGAGTGGCTTATCTTCTCCCCTCCCTACCTCGATTTTTGTTAGGGGGGTCCATAACCTCACCATATTGATTTTACATCTTTTTATTTTATTTTATTTTAACTTTTTATTTTATTTTAAAGATGTGGGGTGCAATTCAGGATTAGATATACAAATGTTCATTATGCAGGTATCCTTATTGATGAGATGTGCCCTTCCTCCCCTGGCAGTTTCCCTCAACTGCCAATCCCACCCCCACCCCTGGCAGTTTCCCACTACTGCCAATCCCTTTCTTATATTATGACAATAGTTCAAAATCCACTTATAATTGAGAAATATGGTACTCTGTTCTTTGTTTCTGTGATAGATCACTGAGTATGATAGACTCTAAATCCATCCAAGTTGTTGTGAAACCATGTTTTTGTCCTTCTTTATTGCTGCAAAGTATTCTATTGTGGATATGTACCGCATTTTGTTTTATCCAGTCCAACTTTCTTTCTGCAACTAGGAAAAGAAAGCCCTTCACATTTTTCAGGCTATTCCTGCAGGTTCCCGTTTCCATTTCCTCCTGGTTCCTCAGAAGTCTCCTGAATCTGCTTGTTCTTTTTCTTTTTGCATTTTTCTTTCTCTTTTTATACACTGTATACTTCTCTGCCAATGAGTTCATGGATCATTTATGTGTTAGGTGCATGTCTTATCCAACTCTATAACTTTAAATAAAATGGCCTAACTCTACTTTGTTTCACATCAAAATCTTTAAAAGAGCAGTCTACATTTTCTGTCTTCATTTTCATGGTCTACACACATTCCTTGGGGGCTGGCAGAGATATCTGATCTTCAATTCTCTCTTCAGTTTCATAAATGATCATAAGGTCAGTCATTCCACTTTTCTCCAGGATTTATTTCTTTTTAAGAAGAAGGTATGTAGGGGAAAAATTAGGAATTGCTATTTAAAATAAGATGTTATTAAATGGTGTTTAAAATGAGAATGGGAATTTTAAAACATCTCAACAAACTGGGTATAGAAGTAATGTACCTCGATGCAATAAAAGCCACAACTAACAAGTTATAGCAAGCATTATGCTAGATGATGAAATGTTGATTTTCCTATGAGATCAAAAACAAGAATAAGAATGCCTATTCTCATCACTTCTATTCAATTCAGTACTGGAAGTTCTAGCCAGAGAAATTAGATAAGAAAAAGAAATAATGAACATTTGTATACCTAATTCTGAAGTGTACCCCACATCTTTAATAAAATATATATATATTTATATTTAGAGAAAAAAACATAGCCAAACTGGAAAGGAGTAAATTAAATTGTCACTATTTATCGATTACATAATTTTATGTAGAGGAAACTCTCAAGACATCACCAAAAAAACCCCCCCAAAACCTGTTAGAGTAAACAAATTTAGTAAAATTGCAAAATAAAAGTCAATATAAAAATCAGTAGCATTTCTATACACTAATAACAAAATAAAAAGTAAAGAAAAGTATTCTATTTAAGATAGCATCAACAAATATTTAGGAATAAACCTAACAAAATGTGATGAAGGATCTGTACATTGAAAATTATAAAACATTGATGAAAAAATTGAAGACATCATAAATAAATGTAAAGGTATCCAGTGTCCATGTGCTAAAAGAACTAATATCATTAAAATGTCTATACAGAGTCAATGCAGTCCCTGTCAACACTTTAATGACTTTTTCCACAGAACTAGAAAAAAACCCCTAAAATTCTTATGTAACCACAAAGGACTATGCAATCCTGAACAAAAGAGAAAAGAGGAAGACATTACACTATCCAATTTAAGAATATACTACAAAACTCTAGTCATCAAAGCAGCATAGTGCTGGCACAAAAATAGACATATACACCAATGAAACACAACTGAGGGCTCCCCAAATAAATCCACACATATAAAGTCAACTGACATTTGACAAAAGTGCCAAGAACATACCTTTGAATAAAAAACAGTCTCTTCAATAAATGCTGTTGGAAAAACTAAGAAGCCATGAACCAAAATAAATAAATAAATAAACAAACAACAAAATTGGACCCTTTTCTTATTCCATATCCAAAAATTAACTCAAAATAGATTAACTTTAAAAGTACTAGAGGAAAGTAAAGGGAACAAGCTTCTTGACAATGATCTGGGCAATTATTTTTGTGTATATAGTCCCCAAAATCCAGTCAACAAAATTAAAAATAGATAAGTGACCTTGCTTCAAACTAAAAAGCTTAGGAGCAGCAAAGGAAACAATCAACACAGTGATAAGACAACCTCTGAAATGAAAGAAAATATGTATGAACCGTACACCTGATAAGGAGTAAATATCCAAAAAATACATAAGTAACTCAAACCACCCAGTAACAAGAAAACAAATAACTAAATTCATCAAATTATCAGACACCCAGAAAAAACCTTTCTCAAAAGAAGACATACAAATGGCCATCAAGTGCATAAAAAAAGTTCAGCACCACTAATCATAAGGGAAATGTAAATTGGATCCATGTTGAGATAGCTCCTCACATGTGTCAGAATGGCTGTTGCAAAAAAGACAAGAGGTAACAAATTTGGGCAGGTTGTGAAGCAAAGGGAGCAGTGGTACACTGTGAGTCATTATGGAAATACACAGTCATTGCGAAAAAGACAAGAGGCTTCTCAAAAAAAAAGTAGAGCCACCAGGTCATTCAGCAATTCCACTTTGGAGTTTATACTTGAAACAAATGAAATTGCTATGTTGAAAAGATATCTGCACTCCCATGTTCACTACACTGTCATTCACAGTAGTCAAGATATGGAGGCCGGGCGCGGTGGCTCACCCTTATAGTTCCTGCACTTTGGGAGGCCAAGGTAAGAGGACTGCCTGAGCCCACAGTTTCGAGACTAGCCTGGGCAACTTGGTGAGACCCCTCTACAATAAATCCCAAAATAAGTCAGGCGTGGTAGTGCACACCTGTAGTTCTGGCTACTTGGAAGGCTGAGGCGGAAGGATCGGCGGAGCCCAGCAGGTCGAGGCTGGGGTGGCTGTGAGTGTGTCACTGGTCACTGCACTCCAGCCTGGGTGACAGAGTGAGAGTCCGACCCAAAAAAAAAAAGAAAAGGATATGGAAACAACCTACGTGTCCACCAGTGGATAAATAGATAAAGAACTTGTGGTGTATATATACAAAATGGATTACTATTCAGTCTTAAGCAGGACAGAAATCCTGTTATGTGTGACAATATGGATGAACCTAGAAGACATGCTAAATGAAATAAGCAAGGCACAGAAAGGCAAACATCACATGCTCTCCCTTTTATGTAGAATCTCACTTTTATGTGGAATCTAAAAAATCAATTTAATAGAAACAGTTGAAAGAGGGTTACAAGGGGTTGGGACTGGATATTGGAGAAGCAATCAAAGAATTAAAAATCTAGGTTAGATAGGAGGAAGAGATTCAGGAGAATTAGTGTACAATATGTTGGCTATTGGTAATAACAGTGTATTGTCTATGAGAGGCACACCAAAAAACCTGGAATTATCTTTTGGAGGGCAGGCCCCTTGAAGTACCGGCTTACCCCACTAGGTAAGTGCTCTAGGAATCGACCAGCATTAGTGTACCTGCTAGCAGTGCTGTGAGAGACTGTGTTTGGTTTCAGTGAATATTTGTTTTGGAGATTCTTTCTACACGTTTACTCCTTTCATGATGGGTAATTTATGAGTCCACCTCCCTACACCATGCTGAGTGTTTGGCAGTTTTTGAGAAAAATGGTGTGACCCCAGTGTCCCATTTCTCTATTCACCCAATCTCTACCTAAGTTATTTTTTTGGTTTTCCTGGATGAAAAAAGTCCTCAGAGGGAAACATTTTGCCAGTGTGGAAGATGTGAAACACAAAATGGCAGAAGCACTAAAAGTCATCAAAATTGACATGTTTAAAAACTGTACTGAGCAGTGGAAAGCTCTCGATAGGTGTATGCATCAAATGGAGAGCACTTTGCAAGTGACTGAAGTCTAAACATGAAGAATAAATACACAGTTGTATATAAATAAATTCTAGGTTTTTGGGGTCTTCCTTGTATTAAAAATTATTGAGAGAAGATTTTAAAATATTTTTGTCACACATACAGAAAATAAGTATGTGAGGTGCTGCTCTTGTTTACTTAGCTTGACTCAGCTGTTCCACAATGTATAGGTTAACCAAATATCATGTCGCACACTATAAATATATACAATTTTTATTTGTCAATTAAAACACAAAAAGGCCGTTTCCTGATCATTTGGGCTATTATCTTCACATAGCTACCTATCGGTGCTTCTAATGTACCCAAATATACCCCCCCAAAAGGAGAACTAGAAGAGCGAGGTTAAATGAGAGTGTTTCTGCTGTTTACTCAATGGGAGCTGATATAAGTTCTGTGAATTATTGTTCATTTTTCTGCAAAATCAGAAGAATGAGTTATTTTCTCGTAGGAATATTCTCAGGACCAACTTTGTAAATTGTAAAGCATCACGAAAACGTTAGTGCTTGTTAGATAAGTAAAACTGGTATCATAACTTTACCTTTGAAACTATAAAATGTCAGCAAAGGTTATTGTTAATCATTAGAAGGTTGAAAAACATAACAGTACATTTACATCTCTTCTTTCCTTTCCATCTCACTTCATTTTCTCCTTGAGTCCTTAGTTTTGCTCCAAGGTTAGTCCTCAGCTTTCTCTAATTTACTTCTTCTCTTTCCTCTTAGACATAGATGCTGTCATGATCCATAACCTTGCTGGGAGTGAATGTTCAGTCACCATCTTGCATCCAGACCTGCTTCTAGCCTTCTCACTATTTGCCAGAAAAAATTCACCTAAAAATTCTTCCAGATTTGAGCTAACTCAAAGTCAACCATTATTTACTTGTTTTTCTTTCCCTGCAGATTTCTATCATTTCTTTGGGAAAATTTCAATAATTTTCCACGCAAGAAACTGAAGTTTTCCTGGAGTAGGATTGGCAAGATCTCTGAAGGAGAAGAGATGAACTTGTCTGGTTTACTTTACCATCTTTTGGATTACAGTTAGCAATATTTTTATCTTTTACTTGATATCACTATCAAGTTTTAACAAAAGCTGTCTCTAATAGACGTGTTAGTTCTTAAAAATTGAGATAAAGTACGTATTACATAAAGTTATCATCTTCCTAGAAGCATTCATTAGTGTTAAATACATGCATATTGATATAAAACCAATATTGAAAATTTTTTCACCTTGCATAACTGGAACTCAGTACCCATTAAATAATTCTCCATTTCTTCTTTTTTGAGATTATTAAATCTTGTCTTGTCCATCTTTATGCCTGCTAAAGGGATTATTACAGCGGGTTTCACATAATTGATACTCAAGAGATTTGAGATCATTAAAATTCAACAAGCATTGCATAATCACCTAATGTATGCTAGGCCCTATACTATCGAATTGGGGAGTGTATAAATACACATTGATATACGTAGTACCCTCAAGGATTTTCAGAGTTGTAGGCAACACAGACATGAAAATCAATAATGAAAATACATTAAAAACCACTGCTCTAGCCGGGGTCGGTGGCTCAGCCTGTAATCCTGCTCCTTTGGGAGGCTGAGGTGAGTGGATTGCCTGAGTCTGCGGGTTCGAGACCCTCCTGGGCAGCGAGACCTCATCTCTACAATAAATCAGAAAATCAACCGGGCGTGGTAGCGCATGCCTGTAATTCTGGCTACTTGGAAGGTTGAGGCGGAAGGATCGCCAGAGCCAAGCAGGTCGAGGCTGCGGTGGCCGGGAGCAGCCACTGCACTCCAGTCTGGGCGACAGAGTGAGACTCCAACTCAAACAAACAAACAAAAAAAAAACCAGAGGTTGTATTTGACCTCTGTGATTTTTTTTTTTTTTTTTGAAGATTTTTTCAATGCCTTTGCCCCTTTCATGATGGGTGATTTACAAGCACTAACAGAAGGTACATATCAATACTGGGAAATGACAGCATATGCCTCACAAGGAAGATATGCATCATAAAAGCATATTTTTCTTATTTTTTAAAGGCTGTATAGTTTTCCTTGTGAATATATCTCACATTTTAAAAATTCATTCATCTGTTGATGAACAATGTTAAGTGAAACAAGAAAGACAGGCATGGAAAGATAAGTAATGCACGATCTCACTTGTATGTGAAATCTAAAAAAGTTAAATTCATAGAGGCAGAGAGTAGAATGGTAGTTACGAGGATGAGGGTGGTACTGGGGGGAAGATGAAAAAAGGGAAGATGGTCAAATTTTCCGTTAGACTAAAGGAATCACTTTTAGTGATTTATTTCACAGCATGGTGACCACAGTTAATAATCATGTGTCATATATTTCAAGGTTGCCAAAAGTGAAAACTGTTTTGTTTTGTTTTTTGAATTGGAGTCTTTATCTGTGCTTCCACCTGCAGGACTCAGGTGGTCCTTATGCCTCAGTCTTCCATATATCTGGAACTACAGGTACACACTACCACGCCCAGTTAATTTTTTGATTTATTGTACAGACGAGGTCTCACCTAGTTGCCCAGATTGGTCTTGAACCCCTGAGCTCAGGCAATCCTCTTGCCTTAGCCTCTCAAAGTGCTGAGAATACAGTCTTGAACCACTGTGCCCAGTTGAGAAAACTTTCTTAAAAAGATAAGTAGGTGAGGTGATGAATATGTTAGTTAATTTGATCTAATCTTTCTACAATTTATATACAATGGGAGACACCCAAAAAACTAGAATGATTTTGTCGGGGTATGGGCACCTTGTAGTAAGGCTTCCCCTGCTAGGTAAGTATTCTAAGAACCCATAAGCATCAGTGTACTAGCTAGTGGTATTGTGAGAGGTTGTATTTGACGTCTGTGATTTTTTTTTTTTTTTTTTTTGAAGATTTTTTCAATGCCTTTGCCCCTTTCATGATGGGTGATTTACAAGCACACCTGCCCACATTGCACTGAGTGTTCAGCAGTTTTTGACCAAAAGTGGCATGATCCCCATGCCCCACCCTCCCTATTCACCCAATCTTACCCCGAATGACTTTTTTTTAATCTGGATTTTAAAAAGTCCTCCAAGGAAAACATTTTGCCAATGAGGAAGAGGTAAAACAAAAAATAGCAGAAGCACTGAAAGACATCAAAATGAGTTCAAAAACTGTTTTGAACAGTGGAAAAAGTTTCAGTAGGTGCATTCCATCAAACAGAGAGTACTTTGAAGGTGATTGAAGTCTAACATGTAAGAATAAATGCCCAATTTTTATTAAATAAACTCTGTTTTGGGGGGTCCCTATGTATATCAAAACATCACATTTTGCTCCATATATGTATATATATGTCAATTAAAATTAAAAAAAAAATTTTACTAAAATATCTCTAGAGACTGAAATCATTGAATAATTATTAATTGTTATATGATTGAATGCTGTGATATTGAGTTGGAATTTGTTGGAATAATAGTTTGTTGATCAAATGGTAAGAAAGTCAAGTTTAGGCAAATGGAAACTATATAAGGGCAATATGGCAGCTAGATTTGATAATGCTTATTAAAGTATATGGAAGAGTTAAAGAGTAGGTATTCCAGGAAAGAAGGACGGATGACAGGAAAGTAGAACGTTAGACAGGAATAAAGAAATAAAAAGAAGAAGGGAGAGGATGAGAGAGAGAAGAAAAAGGAAAAAGAGTAAATAAATCAAAACAGCCTTACCAATAATTTCAATTTCTGTCTCTTCCCAAAGGAAGGAAAGGATAAGAAGGAATGAAAAGAACCTTTTCCCCCAAAGGTTATAGTTTTCCAACCTTTAATCTGTATCAACACAGAATTTGAATTTTAAAGCCCCTTAAGAAGAGGTTATTCAGGGTATACCCAGAGGGAAAAACAATGCAAAACTTGGGATGGGAAGTCTGAAGCAATTGAACTCTAGAAGGAGATGAGGGGCACTGGAAAAGGCACTGGTTTTAGGAGTCGTGGCAACCTTCCCAAAGTCCCTTCTCACATCACACTGAGGCTAAATGACCTCAGAGACCAAGAGACTTCTTTGGCTGAACCAAGCACCCTTGTTTCCCTACCTTTGTAAGCACTAACATGCCCAAGGGAACCTTAGAAGTCAACATGTCCCTTATATTTGAGAGACTCAGAGGAATTAACCAATGATCATTTTAGCAAAGATCAGTTTGGTCAAAGTTGAGGGTCCGCGATAAATGTTCCTAATCGCATGAGGCACACTCTCCTGCCAACAGAAACTTTGCACTATGCTGTGTACTGTGTGGTTAAAAAAATTGCTATATGACTCAAATAAATTTCCAGGCAGCAGGCTTCAGAGTAAATGCTCAGAGTAGAGCAGAATTAGTTTGGATAAATAAAACCTACAGAATATATATTTCCACCCTGTACTGTAGAATTAAAGGCAAAACAAAGTGGTTGTCCAAAGAATGGGTATGCATGTAAGATTTTGCGGTCTGTTCTCTTAAGCAGTCAATGATTAGAGGAGGGTAGGCATGAGTTGCTAAAGGAGTTTCCTGTATTGGAAATCAAAGGAGTGAAAGGAAATCTGGAAAAAAACTTCCAAAGAAGGTCAAGCTAACATGTGGTGGAAAGGAGGAAGATATAGCTGGGTACGTGGAATGGTCTTTCCAAAGACACCCCTCCTAAACAAGCCTTTTTCTCTTCCACAGTTGGACTCAGGGCCATGGCGTCAAGCTTCTTGGCATTGGAGTACTTTCAGTACCCAGAGATTGGGGTCGGACTACTCAATGCCTTTTCTTCACTTTAGGTTAAACATTTTAAATATCTTTAGTACCATCTGAGTCATAATAATGAGATCATTTCCACAGGGGAGTGTCATGAGGCCTAATTAGTACCTGTAGAGAACTCCATGATCTTACAAGGAAAGAAGTGCAAAGAGCTATTTAACCTGAGAACCAAAAATGGATGAAGATATTACTCCATTTAGTTAGAGTCACAGTCATCCAACACATTGGAAGAAAACATGAGTCTCTCCATAGGGATGCTGTCCAGGGGCAGGATTTTATAAAGTCAATATTTTCACTTTGGAATAGTAGCTTTTCATTTCAGCAGTTTGGTAGGCGCCTGCTGCTGTGGAAAGGATGGATACCTAAGAAATGTGTTCTAATCCAAGTCAATCTGCTATTACTAACAGTGCAAAATAAATCAGTCAATTCACAGTTTTTGGGTGTAATACACTCATCTATAAATTAAGTGGACTGAAATAAATGACATCTAACGTTTTTTTTTTTTTTCAACTACAGCATATTCATGGTTGAAATTCCTGGTTTTATATTAGACAAATTCAGTTCAATCAGTCTACTAAGTAGATTTTATGCAGCAGACACCGTGGTAGCTTCTAGGTACAGTCTGCCTCCTTGTACAACTTCAAAGGCATTATAGAATCATCACCCCATAGAAGTGTGCAATGTCATGACCCTAGAGACTGAATGAATGAAGCTCACTTATTAAACAGGGAAAGGAAAAATGAACTCAATTTGCATTGGTGGAAAGTAAGCTAAACTTCTCCAATGAGCATATGTCTTCACTGAATTTTGAAAGTTGAATTAAAGTTTGCTGAAAGCCTGGCTCTGTGGCTCATGCCTATAATCTCAATGCTGGGGAGGTCAGGGAGGGAGGATCACTTGGAGGCCAGGAGTTCAAGATCAGCTTGAGCAATATAGCCAGACTGTGTCTACAAAAAAAATTTTTTTAAATAGCTAAACATGGTGGTGTGTGTCTGTCGTCCCAGATACTCAGGAGACTGGGACTGGAGTATAGCTAGAGTCCAAAAGTTCAAGGTTACAGTGAGCTATGATTTCACCACTGCACTCCACTCTAGGCATCAGAGTATCCCTAAAACAAACAGTAAAAAAGTGTGCTAGTTGACAAAGCAAAACAGGGGGAAGTTTGCTTAGGGACGACATTCTGGTGAGAAAGATGAAAATATACAAAAGCATGCAATATAGGTGAAGATTTTCTGAAACATAAAATTCCAGGGGGCATGGAGGTGACAATTCAATACACTTTTATTTTTTATTTATTTATTTATTTTTTGAGTTGGAGTCTTACTCTGTCGCCCA